>NW_008236196.1:838683-856331 GCF_000691975.1 Corvus brachyrhynchos | reverse complement strand
CTCGCTCCTCCTCCTCCTCGTCCTCCTGCTCCTCCTCTCCGCCCCGTGCCCGCCGCCTGCGTGAGGCCGGGCCACCGGCCGGACGCGCGTCACGCGTGTGCGCGGGAATCCTTCCGGCGGGCGGCGATGGCGGCGACGCTCTGGGATTTCGGCGTGAGGGACCGCAGGAAGGCGGGCGGCGACAGCGGCGAGGAGGAGGGCTTATCTTAATTCTCATCCTGTTCAGCAGCTTGTCCTTAGTTTAAAAAGAATATTCCAAAAGACTCATTTATGTGTCTGTACAGACTGTCAAAACAAACAATTTTCCCCCTCTCCCCCGGCCGGGAGCCCCCATCCCGGGACGGGCCCTTGGGGGGCGCGAGGTGTGCGGGGTCCCACTCAGGTGTTGGCAATAAGTCCTTTGCTTAGGGAGTGGTGAGGCTCTGGGACAGATTGCCCAGAGAACTTGTGGATGCCCCATCCCTGGGGGTGTCCAAGGCCAGGCTGCATGGGACTCTGAGCAGTCTGGTATAGGGGAAGGTGCCCCTGCCCATGGCAGGGGGGTTGGAACTAGATGGTCTTTAAGGTCCCTCCCAACCCAAACCATTCTGGGATTCAATGGGGAACCCTTGGGAGTGTTGGCAGATCTTGCACCAGATCTGCCCGTGACAGCTGTGCCCTGCCTCCGCAGCAAGATTACCTCATGCTGTGTGCCGTGGACGAGGAGGGCGAGCTGGTGGACGGCGGCAAGAAGGACACAATCGATGACCTGAAGGAAGGAGAGCTGGAGGCGTTCGTCAGCTCCCTGGGGCTCAGCAAGTATGCGAAGAGTTGCCTGGTGGTGGAGGGGGATGAGGATGATGGCGGCGGCAAGGAGAAAGAGAAGCCTCCAAAGAAAGAGAAAAGCAAGAAGGAAACTAATCCTCCTTCGCTAGAGGGGAAGAAAGAGAAAAAAGGAAAGGAAAAGGCAAGCGGTGTGAAAGACAGCAAAAAGAAGCAGGCTGGAGGTGATCAGGGCCAACAGCCTTCAACAAAGAAAGAAAGGCTGGAAGAAGATTTTGAATTTCATGCTAGGCAAGCAATACTGATCAAACCGGGGGGCAAATGGTATGATCTAGAATACACCAATGAATTTTCTCCAGAGCCACAGAATCAGGCACTTTTGTCCAAGTATAAGGCCCTGGCCCAAAAGCTGTATGAACGTGAGACAGACCTGTTTAAGAATAAGACAGACTATCAGAAGGGGGCCTCCTCGGCGTGGATTAAAACTGTTGTGTCCTCGGGTACCTTGGCTGACAGGATGGCAGCGATGACCCTTCTCATCCAGGACAGTGCTGTCCACAGTCTCCAGTTTGTTGAGAGCTTGATAAATCTCATAAAGAAAAAGGGCAGCAGGCAGCAGAGCCTTATGGCTTTAGATACTTTCAAGGAGCTTCTCATTACAGATATCTTACCAGACAATCGAAAATTATGGTCTTTCTCGCAGCGACCGCTTAACAACATCGTGCAGATGTCGAGTGGCAACAAGGATTCAAGAGACAGGCGGTTGATACTTTGGTACTTTGAGCATCACCTGAAGCTGCAGATAGCAGAGTTTGTGCAGGCATTGGAAACAATGAGCCATGATTGTCTGACAGCCACGAAATTCCGAGCGCTGGCAGTTTCCCACGAGCTTCTCTGTAACAAGCCGGAGCAGGAGAAAGCTCTGCTGATTCTGCTGGTGAATAAACTGGGTGACCCTCAGAACAAGATCGCCACCAAAGCCTCGTATCTTTTAGAGACGTTACTTCACAAGCATCCAAATATGAAGGGAGTAGTGTGCAGTGAGGTGGAGAGGCTTTTGTACCGCTCAAACATCAATGTGAAAACTCAATATTATGCCATCTGCTTCCTAAATCAGATAGTCCTCAGTCATGAAGAAAGTGCATTGGCTAACAAGCTGATAACTTTGTACTTCTGCTTTTTCCGAAACTGTATTAAGAAAAAAGATGTTGAATCCAAAATGCTCAGTGCTCTTCTTTGCGGGGTAAACAGAGCTTACCCTTATGCTGAGACTGGTGATGAGAAAGTGAAAGAGCAAATGAACACCTTGTTCAAAGTTCTTCATCTTGTGAACTTCAGTACCAGTGTCCAGGCCCTGATGTTGCTGTTTCAAGTGATGGACTCTCAGCAGACTGTATCGGATAGGTACTATGCAGCGCTGTACAAGTAAGTGTCAGGTTTGCATGTTTATGTACGTTTCATTTTAAGAGGTAGTCACCATTAATTTAACATCATAGAAACACTTATTTTGCTTTTAAGATCTGGCTAGTTTTGTGTCTCATTGGCTAAAATTTCTGATGTTTTGTATGAGCTGGAAGAAAATGCATGTGATTTCTTTGATTTAACATGAGGATAAAATAAATGATAGTGATAGGTTCTGAGAATGCAGCATGCATTTTGCCACTTTTCTGGTGGCTTGCATTAATTCCAGATGTTATTTGAAACTAATTGATAACTGTTTCTTCTGAAATCACTTTTACAGGTACTAGCCTGCAAAGTAATTAGGCCTGTAAATTAGGCCTGTAAATAGCCTAAGATCTTGTTTCCTTTTTTTTCTTATTTTGAGGAGGGGGAATATTGTGTTAACAAATTCTTTAGATGATTTAATTTGTGTAGCTGGAAAGCCTTGTGTTATAAAAATACTACTTTTTGTTTTGTCCCCAGCTGATTGTTTAGACTCTTTATAGGATCCTTACAGGCTTCTGTTTAGTTAAATAAGGGGAAGTTACTGATTTTTTAAAAAGGGAATTCAGGTTCCCTGAGAATGTGCAATGTGTTTAAGGTCTTACCATGCCTGGCAGCCTGGAAAAAATTGGAGCAGAAAATGAACTTGCCAGTACAAATGTCTGATCTGATTGTGAAGTGTGCTGATGTCTAACCATTTTCTTCCTATTTTTTTTAAACATACGAACAAATCAGATTAGTTTCTCAACATTGAACATCTCGAATTTTGAAACTGTTTTCAGTTGAACTCAGTTTCTTTATATTTTCTTACAATATTTTGTTTACTGAGGCAGCTTTTTTTTTTTTTTAATCTTCAGTGTCTCATATATTCCAGAAATATTACACAGCTCTTGACAGTTCAGGGTTGATCTTAATGGTTTTGAGTAGAGGGGAGCAAACTGTCTCTAGTCTTCTAGATGGCAATCTGAAAAATGTAGATAATGGTTGTTAATAGCACTTGTTCTCCTGTGTGCATTATGACAATCAGCAATATTTTCTCCTGTGTGTCCTGCAGGAAGCTTCTAGATCCTGCTTTAGCAACATGCTCAAAGCCATCCATGTTTCTAAATCTTGTCTATAAGTCTCTGAAGGCAGATGTAGTGCTACGGCGCGTGAAGGCCTTTGTGAAGAGGCTACTTCAAGTCACCTGTGGACAAATGCCACCCTTCATTTGTGGAACCCTGTACCTTCTGTCTGAGCTCCTGAAAGTAAAACCAGAGTTAAGGGTCCAGTTACAGGATCACGTGGTATAAGATGGTTTCTTTATCTCATTGCTTTTTCAATAAGAGCTGTTTTCATAAGCACTTTTCCCTAACTTGTTTATTAGTAACCATTTGCTAAGATGTTTCTTGAGGTGGGGAGGGACCATTACATTTGTGTGTTCTAAGCAGTAAAGTTCAATTTTAAGTGCCGTATCAAGGACAAAAATCTCTATTTCTTAAACATCAGCCATCATTTGTTTAGATTTTTATAAGTAGCTCAAGAACTTTATGTGCATTTTTCTAAAAAATCAGAGTAAATCTGGAAAGTAAAAGCTGTTCGCTAACGTTTTTTGTTTTTTAGGAGTCAGATGATGAAGAGTGCTTTAAGGATCAAGAAGAGGCTGAAGAGGATGAGGAAAAATTTGTGGATGCCGACAAAGAAGTAGAAGATGAAAAGAGAAGTACAATGGAAAGTTCTGCTAAAACAAACAATTCAAATTCAACAGCCTCGTGGGTGCATCATCTGAATATGGGAGGTAAATCGGCAAGAAAATATATAATTTGACAGCTAAGGGTCCATAACAGTGACATGTTGATCAAGAGTTTTGTAAGATTAAGTGATTAAATCATTATTTTAGTTTTTAGATGAAGTTTGGTTGAAAGCAACCAGTCAGCTCAATTTATCTGTTACCTCAGCAGTGATGAAAAAACTCTATGACTAGTGTGTTTCACTTCATGCAGTTTGTAATAAACACATTATTCGTGCCTTAGCGGTTAACAGGCTTGGAATTCTTTGCCTCCACGTTCAAACATCTTCCGAGCAGTGTAGCCAAGGTTAGGATGTGTAGCTGCTCTGTCGCTTGTGAAGCTTGCTAGAACAGTTTGTCCATCTTTGAACTTGTGCCCAGGTTCACTCCTCCCTGAAGGTCCTTGGGAACAGGCCAGGGGTTTCCAGGGCCTTCCTTGGAAGCAGGTAGGAACTCAGCCTGTGCGCCTGATCATGCACTGTGAAGGGCAGCTGAATACAGCCTTTTCCTGCTGCCAGATGAACCCCTGGTATTGGATCCCGCTCTTTGGGTCTCCTGTCGGATTATTTACTTAAGAGAGATGGGGCTATGCAATTACACAGGATTTATTGTTTAAAATAAGAAATAAGACAACAGTCTCGAGGCGTGAGATTTGCAATAAATCATAATAATGGCGTATAGTCACAAAATTCAGGGTTCCATGGCCATTTGTAACTTTCTCATCCAGTAGGCACTTAAAATGAAACTTTGTTTTGGCTTTACGACCTCCACCTGTGGTACTTCTCACTGCAGTGCAGCTGTGTCTTGACCAATAACTTGTCAGGTCACGTACACGCAGATACTTCTATTATAACATCTAAATTCTTAACTTAAACTATAAAATCACATTATTATACTTAAAACCCTTCACCATAACACCCAACACATACTTTTACTTGTAACTATAGAAAAATAGGTTTGTGATTCTCTTGCTTAAGGTCTATAAACCTCTGTCAATTATGCGAGACCTAGTTTCTTCCAGGGTTGTAAATCAAACCCACCACTAACTGCAGAAGTTTTTACTCCTCTGTTTCCCACACCTGGCTTGTCCAGCTGGGAGTGATGGGCAGCATTACTGTCATGGGGAAATGAGAATAATACTCTTGTAAAGTTGCCTGAGAAAATTTAAGTTGTTTTGCTCCCGTCCACCCCTCAGGCAGGAAGAGTGGAACTTCCTATGATCCTATGCACCGAAGTCCTTTATACTGTGGTGCTGAAAGTACAAGCCTTTGGGAACTGAAGAAGGTAGGATATTCTCGCACTGCTGTTGCTGTGTTTATTAGTGTGGCCCTTGTACGAAGAGAGAAAAAGAACTTGGTTATTCTTGAAGTAGCTACTTGAGTAACAAGAGAAAGGTTAAAGCTGACACGTTGTTCAGCTTTAAGCTTGTATATGTTCCATACAATACTGATGTTCTTGAGTAGGGAATAGGAATTTTTTAAGTGAAGATTTGGACAATAATAATATTTTTTGACTATTGGATTTTAGCTTTGATGATTGAAGCTTTCTAGCGTTGACTTAAAATTGTAAGTGAAAATGTGTTTAATGCAGAAAAAAGATTAGAACTTGAAGTTCTTCAGTTGTTGAAGTGCAGAGCACATCAGCCTTGCACTACTATGCGTATGTCTGTTATTTGGTGAGTCATGGAGTGATCTTAAAACATACTTTTTAATTAGAAATAAATTACTCATCTTTTTCAGCTTTCTGAACATTTTCATCCATCTGTGGCCTTGTTTGCAAAAACAATACTAGAAGTAAGTGCTTTTGCTTGTTTGTTGCTTTGAAGTTTGATACTTTGTGTTAGGTGTCTTTTGCCATTTGAAAAAAATACATTATTAAGTCTCCTTGCACTTTGTGGGTAACTAGCAGCTCTGCAGAACTCTATCATATACTCAAATGCCAAGCTTTGCATGGAATTGCAGCATTATATGTAAAGGAGACTGCTCTCAAAAATTTTAACTTTGTAGAAGTGTAGGTATTATGGGATTCTTAAAGCTTTATTAAGAGGTTTTTTGTATCTTTTTATTTATTTATTTAAAACATGGGGAGCCCTACTACAGGGGCAAATTCTTTTAAAAATACTGTTGTAGTACCATGCCAAAAGTGCTCAAACCTATACAAATATGTATTTAAAATATTTATTTTTCATTTGAATATAGGGTATTGAAATGATGCTGAGTATTAATTGCTGTTAGCACAGTACATTGCAAGGCAGTTTATCACTGAAACAAAGTGGAGGAGGTGTGTTTTAGTTACGAAAATATTGAAATTGCAAAAGGGAAAACCTGGTCAGGGTTATGTGGTTTAGTATCCCCAAGTCCTTATCTTTATAAAGTATGTTTTAATATTGTTCTTGAGCTGATTGAGTCCTCTGTGTTTAGATGGTGTCTTCCTAAAATGAAGACCTTAATGGTTTTTGGCTTTTTCCATCTTTCAGGGAAATCACATTCAGTACTCTGGTGACCCTTTGCAGGATTTCACGTTAATGAGATTCTTGGATCGCTTTGTGTACAGAAATCCCAAACTCAGTAAAGGCAAAGGTAGGCACTTCCCTGTACCATGTGATCTTGGTTATGGGTGCTGTCCAAATTCTCATTCTCTCCGACTGGCCTTGTCAAGTATCTGGGGTGCATGTGGTGGAACAGAGGAGTGGCATCAGTCTTCAAGGCTGCAAGAGAGATGTCTGCAACCCAGAACCAGCCAACAGTCACATCCCCTCACACCTGCAGTGCAGAACTGCTGACTTTGCAGGAATAAGCAAGGGATAGGGAGATGTAAAGACTGCAGAATGGCTGAGGCTGGAAGGGACCTCTGAAGTCATGGGCTCAAGCAGAGACACCTGGAGCAGACTGTCCAGATGACTTTGGAGTGTCTCCAAGAGTGGAGACTCCACTGCCTCTCTGTGCAACCTGTGCCAGCACACAGTTGCCCTCACAGTGCAGAAGTGTTTCCTGATGTTCAGATGGAGTCTCCTTCATCAACTTAGTGACCCATCCCTTGATTCTCTCCAGTATGCACGTGTCTGACTGGGGAGCCCAGACCTGGGCACAGGGCTCCAACTGTGGTTGAACAAGTGCCAGGAATTCCATCAGCCTTCTTTGCTGCAGGGGCACAGTGCTGGCTCATGGTGAACTGGGTGTCCACCTGGACTACCAGGGTGTTTTTAGCCAAGCTGCTTTCCAGCTGGGCAGCCCCCATTGTGTACTGGTACCTGGGGTTGCTCCTCCGTTAGTGCAGGACTGTGCACTTGCCCTTATTGAACTGCAGGAGGTTTCTGTCAGCCCTTTTCTCCAGCCTCTTAAGGTCATTATGGATGGCAGCACAACCCACTGGTCTGTCAGCCACTCCTAACAGTTCTATATCAATAGTCATAAAATAAATATTCCTCTCTGATTTATATTCTGATACAGAAAACACCAGCAGTGTGGTAATGCAGCCAAAGAAGAAGCAGTTTATGAAGGATATGCAGAACCTTGCAGGTAAGTCAGCCCCTTAATTCAGTTAAGATTATGATGACTAAAAAATCCTTGGTTGATTGATGTAGATGTGTCATCTGCACTATCTGTGCTGTTTGTCTTAGCGATAAAAGAAAGTGCCATCCATCAGGAGTGCAGTGGTGGTGCCTGATCTTCAGGATCAGACCTCATCTTCTTGTAAGGATGTATGGAATCTCCACAGATGGAACTTTGGATCCACTGAATCATTTTAAGAAAAAATGACATAGAGAAAGTCAGTTACTCTATAGCCATTTTTATTCTGTTTATTATGATTGAAAAATGGCTTACATACCAGAAAAATGGATCTATATAATTATTTAAATCACATTAAGCTCTTTCACTGAATGGTATTACTCCATACAATGCTACAGCTGCAGCTGTTGTTAGGAAGAGTGTAAGGTATCTTTAGCACTGTTATTTTGCTAATAGTCTTCCTGCCTCCAGGAATAAGCTGCCTTTTGTCCAGTCCCACTATTTCCAACAGTCAAGAGCAGGGTTTGGTGTAAGAACCAGCAGTTAAAAAACCAGGGCAAACTATCAGTAAAACATGCTGCTTGAGGACAGAAGAGGTACCATCTTCTGCAGTAGAGTCTCTGTAGCATTCCCAGGGATGTGCTTTCCTGCCAGCTTTGGGTCTGTTGTGTTGCAGAGAGGTTTTAGTTATGCAGATTAGTAAGTACTGATGTACTTTTATGGCTGGTTTTATGGCTGGTAAAGCTTAAAATAGGAGTTTTAGCCTATAGAGTTTGTCACATTCTTTAGTTTATTCTGAGTTGAAGGAGCAGACTGAGGATTTAGGAGAGAATTTGGGGAATTTAAGTGTTTTACAAATGAAACATGATACAAAAATATGGATATATTAATACGGCTACAAAAGTCTGCAGCTGTTGCATGTAGCTGATCTCTGATGACATGTAGGGAGCTGAGATTGCAAATCCTCTGGTACCTTCTGCTATTCATTTGAAGAGTCCTCTGAGTAGGCTGATCTGGTTTCAGAAACTTGGACCCATTGTCACTTAGAAGTGATTATAATTTGTACCTACTGAGGTAATCTGTAGCCTTTCTTCTTTTGATTTACTTGTGAGGAGGAGGGAAGGGGAATGTGAGAGGGTAAAAAGCTCCTCCACGGGGAACCTGGTCATTACCCTAGTTGATCTGCTGTTGCAGTGTCATGTTTTGCCTCAGTTCCTCAGAAATGGAGGCAGGTTGAGGCTTGATCCCTTCCTCAGTGTGCTCAGCTGGTGCATGGTCCTGCTCTGCAGCTCCTGACAAGCATTTCTACTGCCAGGGAATGCTGGGCAGAAGTGATTTCAGTGTTTTAGTGCGTGACAGCAGGTTCATCTTACTCCCTACTTCTTTTCCCGTTATTGTTTTAAATGTATTCCTTTTTCTGCTGCGGTGATTGCAACCCCCTGCCTTGCTGATACATAACTGAGAACCTGGTTAGAGCTGTGCCATTTGAGTGTTTCCATAGGGTCTTCTCCATACTTCACACTGGAGTACACTATATACACTGTTAGTTTGAAGAGGTTTTCAGAAAAGCTCCCCATTATTGAATGGATGACACCCTGTGTTTGCTTCTGTCTGTGTGTGCTGCTTAACCTCTGAAAAGAATAACCATTATTTCAACTTGAGGTAAAATCAGTTCTTTTTTTTTGTTTTTGCAGTCAACAGTAAGGAATTCCGGGCCAAAGATGAAAGCAAAATCCCAGTGGATGAAGTGTTCTTTCACAGGTAGTGGAATACTTGTGAACATTCATTTTAGGTGTTGGTATTTTAGTGCAATGCCATTAAAACCCACTGCATTTTGTAAGTAATCTCTGGTATTTCAAGTATTTGCGAATTTTGATTAATTTGAGTGACTTAAGATGATAGTGCTTTTCTTGGACATAATTTTAACGTTTGTCAAAAGCACTTAGGAAAGAATATCACCAATGAACAAAGGCAATCGGGGCTTGTAGTCCAAAATTAAGTAAGTTGACATTATAATAAAGAAGCCTTAAGTAATGGGTAATGGTGAATATCTTGTGGGTTGTAATTCTTATGCATTAGAGGTATATATAATGAAAGCTGGAATATAGCTGGTTTATGTTATTAGCATCAAAGCTTATTAGAATGGAACAAAGCAAAAAAAGTCAGAGGAGCTATTTTACAGAGTATTTAATTTTTTGTTACTCATAGTTCTTTCTGTTTCTTTGAATTTCCTTTCAGATTATGATGTAAAAATGCAGTTGTAGTACTAAAATTGAAGTGATATGCATTTAGCAAAGATTTGTTTTTATTAGATCAAAATACTGGTTACCTGTGTCTTCTTAGGAAATTAGTATTTGAATTAACTTCATTTATTTTAAATTAATTGCTACTATAATATTGAGGAATATAATACTAATAAATAAATAAAATAGTAGTGTTAGTTTTGAGATTAAAGAAAAGCATCTTAAAAACATACCCCTGTCTGAAAAGTTAGCAGTATTGTTACATTGAAGATGGCTGAAACTGAGATTACACATTTAAAGTCTTCTGTAAAAAGTACTCTTTTTTATATGGTCAAAATTGCTTTCTTTGTTTGGTGATTCTTTAACATGAAATGAAGGTGAAAATGGCTGACAGAAGATAAAACTAAGGCCCAAAAGAAGAGTGCTATGGGACAAAATTTAATAAAACTTGATGGGTGAATATCTTTTATATTTTTTTCCCAATTGTATTCAAGTTGAACTTGATCCTTTCTTCCTTCTCAGTCTAAGGCAGATTTTTACATCTTTCTTGTGCCCTTTTATAAATTCATTGTGTTAAAAATAACTTCTGGCATGTTTGGCCAATGGAATGTTATTGTTTTAAATATTACAGTAGTGTCTGATTCTTTGAAAAACAAAGGAAATACAAATCTCTTGATTTTAGGTATGTTTGAAACCATCACTTACAGTTTTCAACTGGCAACATACATGGGAAACAATTTGCAGGTTGTGTCTGAGAGCAATATATTATTTCAGATTTTATTCAAAGTTCGATAAGAAGAGAGAGAAACAAAAGCGTCTGGATGATGAAGAAAGCGTGGAAGATGTGGATGATGATGAATTTGAAAGAGCATTGGGTAAGGCTGTGTTCTTCCTTGCAGTAACTATCCCAGTATTCCTTGCTTTTTCAACTTATTAATGTATCCTTTTTATAGTTCATATTGTGTAAAATAACCAGATAGAGGAATATGGGAGTGGGAGACAACTGGCTTTCCAGTTGCCCTTTATGCTCCTGCAGAGAGCAGTTCCTGCTACCCACCGTGTGAGCCAGCTGGGTGGCCACTTCTCAAGGGAGTTCTTGCTCCCACCACTGCAGTAGTCAGCTCATTTGAATGGCTGGAATTGTATGATTTTGAACTTACACCCATGAATGGCAGTTCATGCCCTTTTGTTCTTTTCCTAATGTAGTCTGAGTAACCTTTCCTAACAGCATGTAACATTTGCCTCTGTTTTTTCTTCACTGCTTGGCCTTTTTCAATCTTGCTTACAGTTTCTCTCGTCGTTTCTAACATCTTTCATGAGGTTATGAGTTCAGTAAGGTCGTTGGCAAACTTCTGCAGTAATCTTAGCTCTTCTGTAGTATGTACTTTGCTTTGGAATGAGTGTATTATTTGTTCCAGAATTTAAATTTGTTAGTGTACCAGGAAATGTCTATTCTTTTATTATTTCAAAATCTACTTATACGTATTTTTTAAACAACCCAGTTAGCTCTATAACTATTTTCTACAGTATTTCAAGATAATTCTGAATTCTTGTATCAGGGTCCTTACTTAGTGACTCAATTAATATGGTCTTAGTTATGACAAGAATCTGTTACTAATTGTGTTTGTCTTTTATTGTTAGTATCTCTAATGAGAATTTGCTTCATAAATTCAGAAGCTTAAAATAATGACCCTGTATCTAAAGATTAGATATTTTGCAATGCTAGAATCATAGAGTGGCTTGGGTTGGAAGAGACCTTAAAGATCATCTTGTTCCACCCCCACTACATGGGCAGGGACACCTTCCACTAGACCAGGTTGCTGAAAGCCCCATCCAACTTGGCACTGAACACTTCCAGGGATGGGGCATCCACAGCTTCTCCGGGCAACCTGTTCTAGTGCCTTACTACCCTCACAGTAAAGAATTTTTTCCTAATACATAATCTAAACTCTCTTTCAGTTTGAAGCCATTCCCCCTTGTCCTCTCACTTCATGCCCTTGGAAAAAAGTCTCTCTCAGCTCTCTTGTAGCATCCTGTAGGTACTGCAAGGCTGCAATAAGGTCACCCTGAAGCCTTCTCCTCTCCAGGCTGAACAACTTCAATGCTAGGAGAGGTGCTCAATCCCTCTGGTCATCTTTGTGGCCCTCTTCTGGACTTGCTCCAACAGGTCCATGTACTTACTGGATGCAATGACTTCATATGTCTTGTAGTAACAACATTTGTCTTTCTCCCTAGATACATTTGAAGCTGCTGATAATGCCATTGTTGGCCAGGATGACCTTGATTTTGCTGGGTAAGACTTCAGATTGGTTCTTATTCCTCTTGTCTTAATATCTTACATAGAGTTTTACTCTCTGAAACTAGATAGACCTTTTTCAGAAAGGCTCAGAATATCACCTTGCAAAAAAGGCAGTATCAGTTTTACACTGAGTAATGCTGGTTTTCTGCGTGTCCCATAACGGATCGTGATGACCTTGTGATGCTTATAGTCCTTACATGAGACCTGTAGGGACCCAGTAAGCAGTGTAAAGTCTTGTTTTTCATTGTCTCAGGTTTCTATTCGAGAATTACCAAGTACAAAAGGAAGCACTGCTGCCATAAGGACTGGTTGTAACTGGACCTAACACAGTTAATAAGCTTTGTGAGATCCAGAGTCAGAGAGCTCAGTTCTCCTGAAGTCAGAAGTTTCAATAATCATAGAATCATTTAGGTGGGAAAGGACCTTTAAGATCATCGAGTCCAATTGTAAATAATGAAGTAGCCTCTATTTTACTCAAAGTATCTATAATGCAGTGTTTGAATTTGCACAGAGACTTTTTCCCTTGAGGTGACGGGAGAGTTAAAGACTAAACTCCTAGTGAAACCTGAAGCATTTTTGTGATCTTGACTGGTGTTTAACAGAGCAGTTTGTGTGTTTTACAGAAAAGACTTTCTGAAAAGGAACAAAGACACAGAGGAGATAAAATACTGAAGCTGACATTTTGGCTAATTTCAAAATAGGATTCTGTCCAGAAGTTCTTAAAATAGTTGACTTTTATAATACAGCTCCCTATACTAATGTTGAAGACGTGGCTCAGTGTATAATACATATATTTTAGGTTATAGCCTACATTTGCAGTAGTTTGCAATGACGCTGAACTTTCCTAACATAGTGTTTGCCAGTAGATAGATGTCATCTAGATGCAAACAGTGCTTTTCCAGATGAAGTGCTAAGCTTGTTACATCTTCTTTTAGTAATATAAAAAAAAATGCCAAAGGCGGCAAGAAAGGCCAGAGTGGTGAGGGATCTGGTGCTGACTGGGAGGATTCTGATGATGAAGATGACTTCAGTGATCTGGATGATGAGGAAGTCTCCTTGGGAAGTATGGAGGATGACTTTGAAGAGGATATGGATGAAGAGGGAGGTGTATTTATGGATGTGTCTGAAGATGATAACGACCTAGGTAAAGTGCCATTTATTACTAAAAAACACAGAGAAAAGGCTTTAAAAATAGGTCATCTAATATGTAACTACATATGCAAATTCCAATTTAGCTATCTAGGTGGGAAGCTTGGCTTTTAAACAAAGAAATGACAAGTCCTTCTCTGTACAATGAAGTCTTAAGGGAAGCATTTCCTGGCACAGTCTCCTAGGTGAGAGTGGGAATTAGGCATCTGGGTGTAAGAACTTCCAAATGAGAAATGTTTCTTTCATTCTGAAAACACTGGCATAGCAAAAGTAGCTTTATACACAAATAACTGGGTGCAGTAGGCATTAATACTTAAAGAGCTCAAAGAGAAAACTAAAAAAAATGGTAATTGGTAATTTTTTTGTTTCTTTAATGTTGATTTCTTTTAGATGAAGTAACTTTTACTTCAATTGCTGTCTCACAAGTAACAGCTTACTCTTGTAATACAGATATGCACTCAAGTTTTTATTACTACTGTAGTAGTAACTGATTTTTGCACCTGCATGGTGCTACTTGTTCAACTGAAAAGCACAGTTTACACAGAATACAAAGCATGTGGCTGGAAAAACACAGATTAATGGACTACTTAAATGAGTAACTAAAGGTCACAGGAAGATGACCGAGGGTAAAAGAGGTAAACTGTTCATACAGTTGTTAACACAATCTTTCATGAGATTATTAATTCACCAAACTTACCACACAGACATTCAAGGTTTACCTAATGCCTGCTTCTAGCTTTTGTATTTTATGTGTCCTAGTATCATTCCCTTCTGGTGCTGTGGAAAAAAGCATAAAGAACAGCACACCACAGACCAATTTTTAATTGTCTAGCTTGAAGAAATACTAGATTTGCTTGTGTGCACTGCCTTTTAAAGACCTGGACCAATATGGCAAATATGCCTAAAAAGGAATTTTAGTCTCTGCTGCACTTTAAATACATGTACATGGTGTGAGAGTTGGAGACTGATGTATTTGGGTTTTTTTTTCTATCAGACCCAAACAATGACAAGCAACTGAAATCTGTCAGTAAAAAGGGCAAGAAAAAGAAAGATACGACTTTTGCGGGATCACTGGAAGGTAAGAAAACACTGACATGAAAGCGTAATACAAATAAAAGAGTCCAAAGAACTTTGGAATCAGAGATTTACTACAGTAGATTATCACATTTTGGATCTAGGTTCAGATTTAAATAAACCATAAATGAAAAGGAGGTTGTCCCCCAACCAGCATAATTCAGAGTAACAATCTGCTGTTGAAGAGCTGAGAGTTGAAGGAGGAA
This sequence comes from Corvus brachyrhynchos, assembly GCF_000691975.1. NCBI lineage: Eukaryota > Metazoa > Chordata > Aves > Passeriformes > Corvidae > Corvus > Corvus brachyrhynchos. Next base: position 841,878 of record NW_008236196.1, on the reverse strand, counting down.
TTTTGAAGTAGGGTGGAGTTGTACTGGTGGTTTGTGCATCTGTTACTCACACCTGATGCACAGAGTTGTCCTATTTAATACTTGCTTGGAGACTTTTTTCCTTTTCTTTTAGGGAAGGTGGGTAAAAAAGGTTCCCAACGTAGCTAATTCAGATGACCTCATGAAGAAAAGTTTTAAAAATTTAAAACATGGTAAAACTTTGTTTTAGTGTCTTTGGGGACTTGAAGTTCTGTCTCATAAGAATACTACTCTTTGTTTGAAGGATCCAGCCGAGGAAAGAAGAGGAAACTCCAAGATGCTGGTATACTGGCATCTGCAGAAGAGGTGAGTTTGATCAGTGCTTAACAAAAAGTGAGCAAGCATTTTACCTGTTGCTTTGTAACAGAATACCAACATTTCTCTCTTTATTTAAAGTTTGGCTATCTGCTGGATGAAAACGCCGGGTCTAAGTTTGACAATATTGGAATGAACGCCATGGCCAACAGAGACAATGCAAGTAAGTACATGCTGCAGGTAGCTGACAGTCGTAGTGCTGTAATTTACTTCTTTCCCTTCAGGTTCTGTACCCGAAAAGATGAACCACCTTTAACTGGAATACAGGGTCAGAAACCACACAGCAGGGACAGTAGCTCAACGTCAGTAAGATGTGACAGTTTTCTCCAGTGACGTGAGATGCCCAGCGCTAAATATGAACTGGGAGTAGTGGAGTGAGTAAGGCTTCAGAAAAGAGGGAGAGGCTGTCCTTGGCCCTTTCACACTGTAAGCAGGGACAGGCAGGATGCTCTTTGCCAAGCCTTCGTGTGAATTCCGGCAAGGCAAGGCATAAGGCATGGCTGTCTTTCCCTTCCTACTGGACTGTCTCCTTGCAGTATCAGTGAAGCAGAAAATAGTTTCCCCAGAATAATTCTCATGAATCGTGTATATGCTGGTTGACTAAAGCTTGTAAAGCTTTTACAAGTCTTGCTGGTGTCACTTGAAAAATGTTAGGAGCACTCAAACACTGCTTCTAACACAAGCGTGTCTGGCATTAATAAAATACACAGCAATGCCTAGAACTCTGAGATGGTAGGGTTTGTTTTGTGAAATGAAAAAACCCACAGCTTTCTCAAAAAAAAAAAAAGGCAGTTTGCACTTTATTAACATTTATAAATACAGCAGTCAACTTTTAACTTTAACATGATTCATCTGTATGCCACATCATGGTCAGAGGTATCCATCGGCTCCTTATTTCTCACCTTGCCTCCTACAGATGTCAAACAGATCCAGTGGGAAATAGAGCGTGACAAGTGGCTTCACAACAGGGATGTGAAAAGCATCATCAAAAAGAAGAAACAGTTCAGGCACAGAGGGCTGAAAAACAAGTACAAAGGCAAGAAAGTGAGAAGATGAACTGGACTTTTTGATGTGGAGATTTTAAAAACAAATATTCTTAAATAGTTTTTTATTTAATCACACATCTTTCTTACTTCAGTTCTTGCTGCTTAACCATGTCATTTGGTCATTCTCCCTTATGCCATGAATTCCAGACCACTCATTGGATTTGTAATAAACTGAAAAATAGGAAAATCCATGTCAGCTCTAAGTTAGACATATCTAAAGAGCAGCCACTTTGTGGCTAGTTTTATTTAGTGTATAGCCCTCCAGTTCTGAGGTCTCTATCCAACAGTCTGACATTCTATCCATGCCTTAACAATAAAAACTTCAACAGTGTCTCCTGGGGAAAGTTTTAAGCAATAATAAGATCGGTTTTATACATTAAGATGCAACAGAAGCTTCAGCCATCCTTCTGAAGCCAACGACTACAAACCCACCTTCCAGAACTGATGGAAACCTCTTCTGCATTGTGTATCTGAAATCTGACAAGAAAGATAAAGTTACTTTCCCAGCATATATTAAGATGAATAATTAAATACACTATTTTTCTAACTACATCTGTTTTATCGAAATTTGTTTGAGCTCTTTATTTACAGCCACCATTAAATAATGTGAGAGGAATTTATTTTTTTAAAATAATTCCAGAGACTGTACTCAGGTTACTCATCCGTGCAGCCCCATCATCACAGCGTTTTCTGAGCTTCCTCACAATTGTGATAACCAAGTCCAAGCTACAGATTCACATGAAGCTGCATGCCTCTCACAGACTGACATGCAAATAAAACCAGGGAAAACTGCTTTGTTTCCTTGTGCAGATTTAGATGTTCACTGAATTGTTCTGTGGGCTACTCTAACAACCCAATAGAAAATCACAACAGGTTTATGCTATTTTAATTATTTCAGCAGCTCATAAAAGGATCTTACCCACTCCAGTACTAGCACAAAGAAAGCAGTAAAAGCCTCACTCTGAGCTCACTGAGCTGCTAGATTAGCTCACTGCACCTTACAGAACTGCAGTTGAAAAAAATATGCAAATGCATGTAAGAACTAGGACCTAGAACTGAAAGAGAGGAGAAAAAAACCCCAAAGATGAATGCCCAGCACCAAGTTACAACAATAGGCTGAAAATATCTGTTCTCCATATTTTTTTGTTATATGTATTTTCTGATAAAAATGCAAAGACAGCTGAAATTTAACAGTCTGGCATCACCTGGATCTTGGAAAACAAATGCAAATCGATGTAGCTCAGCTTGAACTTGGCATGAAGACCACACCACTGCCAAAATGGGTGGACTCTTGCCCTCCCAGCAAAAGCAGCAGCTGCCTTTTGGCTCGCCCTGACCCTGCAGAGCCCTGCACGCAAAGTAAGGCTGCTGCCCTGCAGAGCAAACTTCCTTGTAGTAACCAAACCGGTGGTTTGCTTATTATTTCTGTGTTACCTGGGCACGGAGTTGTAAGTCTAAGACACCTGAGGGACCGAAGCTAAATAATCCGGAAGGCGACGCTGGCCGCCTCCAGCAGCCGGGTCTGTCCTCGGCCTGAGCAATGTCGAATCAGAGGCTGCGAGACCCAGACACAGCCGGGACCTCCCTTCAAGGGCTCAACACCAGACGCCTGAAACAGGACTGATCAATTCCTGCCTCATTTGCGGACAGCCTCTCTTTTAAATCCTTACCTGGCCCGCTGCTGTTACTACAAAAACATGCAAGAGTCGGCTTTGCTCCTGGTGTGGTCGCGTGCTGCCTCCCGAAGGATTGCTCGCGGGCTTGGGTTTGTAAAACTATAGTAGCAGCTCGTTCTTCAGAGGTATATCCTCGGGGG
>NW_008236196.1:821434-838379 GCF_000691975.1 Corvus brachyrhynchos | reverse complement strand
AAAATAAAAATTGTGTAAAAATGTTCTCAAGAAAGGATGGGCTTTGGTCTTTGCATACTTTCCGGCCTGGTCAACGAGAGAAGAGATTAATCCGTGAGGCAGATAGCGGCTAACAGGCGAGCACTAAGTGATGCCCAGGTGTTAGAAATACAAATCACTTGTCAATAGAATTTATTTCTTAAGGTCTTGGGCCCGATATGCTTCAGTAATCTCAGACCTAGGGAGAGGTTAGTAATGCCAGGCGAGAAGGATGTACTACTGATAGTGGACATAAAGAATGCAGCATTTATGGGCCACAAAGACATCCAGCAGAAATAACCATTCTAAGGAAGAAACTGATAATGCCACCTCTGCTCTGACTGGGTAAAAAATAATTTATAGCAGGGGCAGATTGTGACCACCGACTCATGGCCAAGAACCCAAGAAAACCACCAACCCAAAAGAAGAGAAAGACTGAGCACGTGGGCTGATTAGCATGAGAAGCAAGAGAATCCTTAACCAACAGAAGATAGAAGACTAATTAATGAGGGGACTATGTCACTTGCAGCCAATGGACACTAATTCCTTTGTTTGCTAAATTGTATAAGTAGTAAAAACTTTTGATAGTTGGCATGCTTGATTTGTGGAATACCTCAGAGCACCCAGGCTTGTGCAACTCTGAAATAAATAATCAGTGTGTCTCCCAAGTGTCAGGAAAATTAATCCACAATGCCAGAGGTTTATGTCCAAAAAGGAGACAGAGGAGTCCTGTAACTTTATTCAAATAAAAGCCATAGGCATTTCCATGGGGTCTCTCAAATTGTTGGGGGATGCAGCCCTATTTTTATCCTAAGTTCCTGGCCACAACTCCCTCTTCTTTTTCCCCGTTGGCTGAGGTACTCGGAAGGTACAGACTTCCTGAATCACCTGCTCTATGCCCCCCTCTAATATGCACCCCCCTTTTGTTATATAAAAGAAAGAAACACCTATTCATAATTATATTAAGTCTTTGTTCTTTTTCTCTAGGTTCAGGAATTTAACTCTGCCGTGGCTGAGAAACAGTCTGTATTGATTAGTAACATTTTCTGGAACTAAAAGTTTCTTCTGTTACTTCCCTATCTATAAGTTCCTAGTCCTATCTGCAGGCAGATTGACATGGTCTGTTTGTAAAGACACATTCATCTTATTCATTTTCATTGTCTTCTATTATTCATATTGCTCTTAATTCAAATTATGGGAATGACTTTATTGCCAAAATAAAAACTCTTTAGATTTTCCTTAATAGGGACTTAATTTTCTTTGTAAGATGCTTCCCCCCTCCCCCCCCCGCTAGTGTTTTGTAAGATTAGATATAATATTTTTGCTGTTCATTCTTAAAGGGTGATTCATTTTCCAATTCTCTTTTTCCCTGGTGGCTGAGTTTGCAAGTATTGCTTGCACTCAGCAGGATTTCTTAGTGAAGTAATTCCTGCTCTGAGGATTTTAAGTGAACAGGATCAACCCAAGCAGCAAAAGCTTAGGGTTGTTGGGGAAAACGTGAATCCAGGAAAGGAACTGATTGCATTATCATTGTAGTAGTTGCGGCTCTATCCAGAGATGGTCCTAGGTCAGGGTCTCATTCAGCACATAGAATTTGCATTGGTTGGCAAATTCTGATCTGGAAATAAACTATGGTGTATTCAGGGGCTTAAAAAGTACTCCTGTAGTGCTTAGGGTGAATTTATAGCAGCTGTTAGACAGAACACTGAACTGTGATAGGCCAAATAAAAAAGGAAGGAGCAGGCACAAAATGTGAAATGTGCATCTTTGTTTTAAGGAGCCCATAATTTCTTTGGGTTTGGGTCCAGACTCCTGCTGGCCCCTACACAGAGGCTGTTTGTCATGTCTTGGCACTTGCTTTTATTTCTCACGGAATTTGGATGAGTTTAGGTGTGGAGATATGATACTGGTTTTCTCTGCAGTTTAGTAACTCAGTAAACCTCTCCTGCTCAGGGCAAAGGATGAGTAGATAAAAAAAGAAAAGAAATCTCACACTGTTGAGATCGGACAGTTTGTGGTTGCTCAGCAGGGGAAAATTTAACTAAAGACCTCTGCTAGTTGTTCAGTAGGAAAGGGGGTACACAGCTCCCCACAGTTTGCTGAGGAATGCAGCACCTTGTTACCTGGCAGGCACTCTGGTGGAAAAGCCTGTATGGAAGGTTTCACAGAAGAAATGGGAAAGCAGGAGGGAGAGAAAATGATGCATTGGTGCAGTGCAGCATGGTTACAATCTGCAGGTAAATATTTTGGAATTTTTTTCCCATTTGGATGTTTACTTTTACATTTTAAAACTTTGCTAAATAGATTTCTTGCCCTAATTTCCTATAGCTTGCAAATCATGGTGAAAAATGGCAAGACAAGTGGAAAAAGAATGAAAAGGAAAGATGACCTGCCCCAGTCTGAAAGTAGAAATTGCTGGGCTCCTAATGCCCCTTGATGTGACACTCGGACCCACTAAGCCATAGTGTCACCAGGCAGAAATAAAAATTGCTCTGCAGGTCTCTTTCCCTCTTGAGCCACGGGGCTCTGGTATCTGGCTTCCAACTTCTCGGGTGTTTTACATGCAGGGCTCAAACTCTTTGGCATTAGCCGTGCTTAGATGGTCATGAACATGCTTGATGAAGGAACTCGTATTGAGGCCATTCAAAAGCTTTGTTTCTTAAAGCTGTAATATTATCCTCATTCTTTTTAGTTATTAAGTATTATGAAGGTTAAATGACAGTAAAGTCTCACTATACTTAAGGTTTCCCCCAACTCAGGTGTGTGTAGTAGAGAGAAAAACTGATGCAAAGGACTACTATGAAGTAGGGATTAAAGACAGTGGAGCTTTAGGAATCAGCAGTTCCCAGGTATGGCTCATATGGTTGAGAAGCGAGTAGGGAATTTAGAGATTAGGAATTTTAGGTTTCTCAATTGTAGCTTTTTGTTAAAATGAAATTTGCCTTTGTGCACATCTAGGCAGATGTGAGCATGGATTTGTACATAAATGGGAGAGTGTTATAAATGATATCCATCATACAACGTCTTATACAGAACCATGATGTTAGGTAGTATATAAATGATACATGTATTATAAGACATTGTATAATGTGTACGTGTTATACATACATTACTGTATAAATGACATATATCAGCTGCTTCCACCCAAGCATCCTGAGGCCCTTTATATAAAATAGGGTGGAATTTATTCCTTTCTGGGAATAACTTTCCACAAAAAGCACGAGGTTAAAGCTGTTTGCACTGTGTTTTCCATGTTAGTGCATCTGGCAGCTGGATTCACAGGGGACTCACTACAGGAGGCAGTGGCAGCTCCACAGCTCCATCTCGGTGAGTCCTGTGGGAAGCCTTCCAGGCGCTTCCCCACAAGGACATGGTGAGGGTGCTGTGGGTCAAGGTGAACACACTGGTCCTTTGCTCTGTCCTGACAGCCATCGGTAGAGCAGCACTGGGGCAAATGTGAGTCCTGGAAGCCTTGGGGAATCTGGCTCCACAGTGCAGCTTCAGGAGCTGGCCACAGGCTCATGCTGGAATGGGATGCATCATGGGGGAGGCTGTACTGCAAGATGCCTTCCAAAGGGTGAGGGGTGGGGAGGGATGCAGGTGTCTGGCGTAAGAGCTCTTCTAGCACTTGTTCTGGCACGTGCTTTACGGAGACAGCTGCAGGCACAGCTGAGGACATGCACTGGCAGTGACATTGAATAAGTGACTCCACTTTGCCCTTGATCCAGGGCAGCAGAGGCAGACACTTCCCTCAGCAGAATGAGCAGAGTTTCTTGTTAATTCCTTCCTTCTCCTACCCAGAATCTTCCCGTGAGTCTCTCTGTAAAAGACAGGAAAGCTCCCTTTATTATCTATCACTGACTAAGTTATGAATATATTAAAAAAATATTGAATGAATTGTTGAGTCAGTTGTGCCTCCAGTTATTAGTGAGTCACATTTAAGCAGCTGCTGAGGATGTCATTAATGGAAAACATTATTTTGTTTATAATCATTTTAGTCCCCTGGTGTTGTCTTTTGATGACTATTATGCTGAATTAAGCTTCGTAGTGAGAAGGCTCTGTCATCCTATTTAAACCTCTGATATTTTTTTTGTTCTCTGGGTTTCTTGGTGCAGGTATGAAATGGCTTATCTAGATTTTAAGTGATTTGATATTTACAACTATCCAGAGTATACATGTAAGCACAGAACTAATTTTATTGAATGTGGAGATCCAAGTAAATATCAGGTTAGTGAAAAGAAACTGTCAAACCATTTAAAACTGTCAAACCATTTAAAACTGTTTTTTTCTCTCTTCTGCACTCCTGCACAAAAATTATTAAAATGAAGTCATGCAGCAAGTAAGATTATTTCTCCTGAGAGGGGAAAGAAAATAATTTTTGATGACTAATGCCTTTTGATTAGGGGCTCTTTCACACAGGCAACTCTCACAAATCATTGCTGCACCCTTGTAAAAAAACCTGTTCTCTCTTCTGGTTCTATTTAATTCTGAAGAGGATAAACTAGATTCCACTTATAAGGATTTTGTTAACACATCTGAATTTTGATTGCCTCCCCAAGTCTATTTTCAAGGAAAAAGGTAAGGTGGGTTTTTTCTTTTTCCAAGAACAAGCGTCATCTCTCTGACAGTATCAGTGTGCAAGACTAGTTCTGGGTCAATGTCCTTTGTTTGCACCCAAGGAGGTGGCACTGAGGGAAAACACTTGGAGACAGTGGGAGTCTCATGATGCTTGGGCTCTCTTAGCACCCCTTACAATTTACAGTAGCCTCAGGGGTGTTGGAGTTGACACAAGCAAGGACATCTGTGGAGCTCTTGCAGTGCTCTGAAATTGCTGGAGTGTCACGATTTCCTTTTTTATGCAACTCTTTTCTATGCGCAACCCTGCTGGGAATGAATGTGGCAGCAGTGTCTCTGGGACATTGGCTGTCTCCTTGCAAAGAGTCATGGGGTTAAAACTTCAGTGTTTCTGGTACTTGGTCATTGAACAGTGGCAGATACTTAGCACTTCCAAGATGTATCACAGATGAAACGAATAATTGGTTGAGGGATAGAGAATTTTTCCATGTATTATTGTTATTTTTTCCTGCATGAGGCAGGAAAACATATAACTTATCTGGCAAAAATATTTAATGTGTATAATGTGTTTTCAGAAGTGTTTATGCTTCTCTGAGGATTACAGTCTCTTAAGGATTTCAAGAAAATTGTTGCCGTACTTTGAAAAATGAGAGATGATTGTAACAGCTGTGGTTTTCTAAAGGCGCTTTTCCTGGCAGGAGGTTGGCAAATGGTTCCTTACTATTTCCCGGGTCCTAGGTAGTTATGGGATGGTATTCAATGACTATTTTACAATCTTTCCAGTTACTTCTTTCTACAATTGCATCCTGATATAAAAAAACCTTATAGGTGGTGATAAGGTCCTTATTATGATCATGTTGTAATTTTGTTCTGAATGTCTTTATCAATAAAATATTATATAGCTCCCAGTGTGTTATTGGTTGCAGAATGTTTGGTTATACTCCCACTTTGGTTGCCAGGGTAGATCAGTGATCTAAAATTGTTGACCTCTTTCTCCCACTCCAGTTAGTAGTGTTGTTTTGAAACCCTAAAGATACAGCTGTTTCATTTTTCCATTTCCATAACAATGTGTCAAGCGTCCCCAGTTACAGCTCCGGGGATGAGTTCTTCTCAGGATTCATGACAGATCTGTATTGTTACAGATACTGATTGTAGCTGAAAAAGCAACAGAAAACATTGAATGGGGCTAGTGGGAAAACATCTGAATGGGGCCAGTGGGAATACAGCTGTGCCGTAATTAATTTCCTGATGGCCATACGTCACGATAAAGGAGGCAGCTGAATGCCAGAAGGGGAGAATGTCCAAAAGATGCTTTGCTTCCGGGTATTTTGCTCTTCCAATAAAGGGTGAGGGAATTGCATGGCAGCTGGACAATGGCATTGGATCAACATTCTGCCACTTAGCGCTGGAGGAAATGCTGCAGGTTCAAAGTGTTAATGAAATGGCTGTTTGTTTCTTTACTGTTTCTCCACATTAGGCCAAAGACCTCCTTAGCAACCCATATTTTAGATTTAGGCTGATGTCAGGCTTTGTCTGTTAAGAGATGTTTACATGACAGTGTCGTCAGAGAAGGGAAACACACAGTGAGACTCATGTTTACGTGTGGAAACTTTACCTACAAAAGTTCAGAGGAAGCCTCTGTCATTCTCTGGTACAGACAGTACCGTGGAAAGGGCAGGCTGTTCTTTTTTTCTGCACTGATGTAACTGACAGGCAACAGAAGGCAATCCTTCAGTTGTACAGAAAAAAAGTACCCAGTTAGAAACAAAGGTCACACCAATGCTTTTTTCTCTTCTTTACAGTTGGCTGGGGATCCTGTTTTGATCCTGTGCTCACCTGGAACAAACACACTGAGGATAAGAATACTATGGTCGTAATATATGAAGACCTGAAAGGGGTAAAGCAGATGCTGTTTACTGACAGCCAAAACACATCTGAGCCCATTCCTTGAAATCTGCTGAAATTAAGAGGAAATGGCACAGGTTTTTGAAAGAACAAAATCAAGTCGATTTTAGTGACAAGTTGAGTCTGGCTATACAAAAGCAGAGCTCCAGAAAACAGAAATGTAACACAGAAAACAGTGAATTAAATTAGTAGATGATGGCAATGCACATCCCATGTGGGTAACTCCCTTTTTTAGAGGAAGCATATTGCATGTCTCACTTTCACTGTACTGCTTTCAGAACCTGACTGCCAGTGTAAAGCAAATAGCTGAATTCTTTGGATTGTCCCCAACAGCTGAGCAGATCCAGGCCATTGCAGAAAGGGACACTTTCCAGCCAGTGAGTGTTAAAGCTCAGGAGACTCATGGTGCTGTTGGCTCATTCTTTTCCATAAAGGTAAATTTGTTTGTGTTTTGCCAGAGTGGTGAATAGGAGCTCTTTGTCTTGGGCAGACAGGAATTTGGATCAATAGATGATTAATATTTATGTATAATTTTCAAGGCTGGGTGTTGTTTAAGAAACACCTATTGTGCTTCAGGAATCTGTCAACTGATTTCACCCCAAGGGCCAATACCAGTCAGTAAAGCCCTGTATAATATGATTAGCAGAACTGCTCTACAGGTAGCACACCCTCTGTTGTGGTATGCACTAAGCATCAGCTAAAACAAAGAGTTTTATTATGGCTTCTGTGACTACTGGGGATTGCCTGTAGACTGAGTGCCTCCACAAATCTTGGGTTTTCTAAATAACCCTTGGGACTGCCTATGGACCACAGCCAGCTCATGGAATCCAGACACTCCACAGATTGATCTGTGCCTTTTAGCCATGGATGAGGCTAGAACCTCAGACAACCTCCAACTGTGGGCTCTCCAAAATTTAGATTAAAGGTAGAATGCAGCTTAGAGCAGTGTCTGGTTGCAGCACACAAAGCTTGTGCAGTTAAAAGCCACACTTTTGAGCTTTCTGGGTTGGTTTTACAGCTGCTGGTCACCTTTTCTAGTCTTCTGCAGCTGTACAAGGCACATGCCAGAGCCCTGAAGGCAGACCAGTAACTTCCTGTGGTTGCTTTATGTTCACGTTCTATTGAAGACACCAAACATAAAGCAAATGTAAGTGTGTATTCTTCTGTCAGATATTTTTTCTTAAAGGAGAAAAGAAGTACTATTCTGAAATATGATAAGAGAGAAAAGTTAGTCTTTTGTTTTAAATTATACTCTTTGGTCCTTAGAGTCAGGGGTAATAATTTCCTCTTCTTTATATTCAAGGTATTTTTGGAGACTGGAAGAATGTTTTCGCTGAAGCTCAGAACCAGAAATTGGCTGCCAAATTCATGGTGTGCTTACAAGTAACTAAGCTAGGGGTGAAGTTTAAATATGATGTGTATTGCAAGGCCTGAACATCCTTTACAGAAAAAACCCACTAATGTTCAGGCTTTTTCATTCACTTCCATGAAATAAAACAGAAGCCAGGACAACATCCACCTAAAAAATTTTGAATATCCATGCAATTTGCAAACCTGTTTCTACTGGCTTACTTTACACAATCTACCTTGCCTGTGCAGTTAGTATCATTGGGGCCACTGGGCTCTCTTAAACGACCTGTAGAGCTTTGGCATTCTCTGTTTCTAAGACTGATTTTTAGCTTTGATTTCTTTTTCCCAGTAGAATGTGGTTTACCCACTGCTTTTCCTATCCCACATTGTTCCCCCTGTTCCTTGCCCCTAGCCCTGGCCACTCCCTCATGCTCTCCCTATCGGTTCCTGTACCCCAACCCTGCCCATGTACCGCCCCTGAGCCCCTGACAAAACCCCCTGCGCCCGGATCACGGGGTCTCTCTGCCTCGGGGGGTCCCTGGGACAAGCTGTAACCATTAAAAGTGCTCTGAAGCCCTCATGGGGAGACCCTTCTGGCCTCCTTCGCCGTCACTGTGTTGTAGAGCTGAGAGCTGCCGGAGCAAAACCGCGGAGCCGTCCCAAATGGACAGCGGGAGGGCGGCAATGGTCACACTGCCCTAAGCAGCTCTGCTGAGCTCTCAGGGAAAGCTGCAGCTTGCTAAACCAAACCTAGCACTACGACAGTAGAATCCTGTGTGGAATATATATGCAGTAATTAAACCTGCTGAAATAATTGGAAATATATTCAGTAGGTTGGAAGTGATTTTCCAAGAGGTTTTTTAAAGCACTTTTGAAATGTCATTTTGATTCTTAATTTCTAAGTTCATGGGATTCATATATAATTTTAATTTCTAAATTCATAGTGTAAAATGAAGTTCCAGAAAGTCTTGTAGTTGCATTTTGCTCCTTTCTGTGTGCTGATCAAGGTAAGAAAAAAGTAAAGGAACTCAATGGTGAAAATCTTCTCTCTGTTTCAGCGGTATTGTTTTTTTTCCTTTGATAGTGTGAGATCGCTGGAAATGGAGGTTTGGTTCTGTTAAAAATGATGTGGTGGGGTGGCAGGGAAGAAATCTAGACCTAATGTCACTGGAGAAAGGGAGAATTTGTACCTTCTTCAAAGACTTCAGCACATTCAGGATGAAAAAGAACTGTGAGGTGCTTTGAGATGGTGGCATTGGAGGTCAAATCCAGTAGCCCGCAAAGATTGCAGCTATTGACAGCAGCTAAACCAAAAAAAAAGAAAAATTAAGTTCCTCATTGTGGAAACTCACCATATATTCTTTCCATCATAAATATAGGAAGCAATTTTGTATATGTATTTTGCATTTCTATATGTTATACTCTCTGTATATTTTAGCTTTTATGTTTTTTATTATGGTACTCTGCAGTAAAACTTGGAATGGTATTTTTGACACACAACCTTTAAGGAATACGTTGGATCATTTCTAAATAAGTGGGTATTTTCCATTCTCTCACCACAGTTTTGATATCGCCTTTTTTTCTGTATTTATAATCTGCTTCACACTTACCATTTTCTAGCAGTTGTAGGTATTTTTGATGCCTACATTTATGGTAACTGGTAAATGCTGTTCTATTAGTACTTCTGTCACCTCAGTTTTCCTTATGAGCTATTCAGTAACAATCATAAGGCAGGAAAGTATATCTAAATGGTATTGAAAAAGAAATTGGAGGTCTTCTCTTGGAAAAGAAAAGAATAACTGTATCTTTTCTATGGAGACGATAGCTCCCTTGTGTGTGTTCAGGGTGTCAATAACCCAACCAAGAAGGAAAAGAATTCTGGTACTGAATTATAATAACAGTAAAATGGGATCAAAGCAAACAGAGCTGAGCTCAATTTTCTTATTTGCAAAATGTGAGCATTTTATATTGCAGCATTATGCAGTACATTAATTGGAAAGATAATTAATGTTGAATTACAATAGAAGTGCTGTAAAAGCACAGGGCACATATGACATCTACAGGAACATCAAATAATTTTTTCTGGGGGCAGGCTGACTGTTATAAAGGATGCCAAATGGATTTATAATGAAAAGGGACATGAAATACAACAATCACAATCTTTCTATGACAACAGATGCCTGGACTTGTATTCTAATGTGGGATTTTTTTGTTAAAGTCCAAACATTGATCTGAATTTTGGCTGAAGGACCTTTGGTGGGGATTAGCACCTTCTGTTTTACTTGTAACACACTGCAGAGCTTGGCAGTGTACACTGGAAGTGTCAAAATGAGAGTGGTCAGGGATTGTTACAGATGTTAATATTGTCAGGATTGATGCAGAGGAGAGAAACAAAGAACAGCAACATTCTGAACGAGAGCACACTGTATCAGTGCTGTGTGAGTGCATTGCTAGAGCACTCTGCTAAATGTCATTTACCTTCAGGTGTTTATGGTCTTAGATGCTATTGTCCTGTATTGCTATTGCACTTTGCAATGCATGTCAGTTGGATACTATGAAGTATTAGCCAATAAAATATTCAGTTTGCATCTGAACGAAATGTTTTTCATATGATTATTTGGCTTCTGCAAAAACTTTAGAGACTTGGGGAAGACAGAAAGTTAGTCTTTGACTTTGCTCAAAATGTGATGCAGTCAGGAGCACTCAGGAAATGAAAGAGGGCTGGGAAGCTGGTATTTTGGGAGGCTTGTGTATTTGTGAATAATTTAAGTTTATTGACATATGCTTGTGGGGTCTCCAGTGAGTTCCCTCCTATTTTATATTTTACAAACCTGTGAAGCCATTTTAATTGGTAGAACACTCATTAACATTGCCCCAACAGGTAAATAATTCATAGTTGCATTATTGTGTACTTCTGATGTATCCATAGGCAATATATTTATATTCGGAGGAAAAACCGAAATACTAATCTTAGGCATTAGACATACATCCCAATAAATGGAAAAAAAAAACCCCAACAAACAACCAAAAATAGAACACTTATAATCTTCTGTCTTTCTCATTTATTTCTCACAGAGAGCTATTGGAACAACCTTTGTAGATGTGGTGAGACCTCGTGGAGGCTGGGCTTCCGTGCACCTCCATCCCTCCAAAATTGGGTGAGTGCCTGGCGGTGTCATGTCAGGTGTGAACCCAGGGCCCTCACCATGCTGAGAGGATGCTGCACTGGGAAACCCCCTCTCCCATCACCTTGGGAGCAGCGGGAAAACTCCATGGCTGCCACAGCCCACTGCCTTGGGGCTCTCCTGCTGCAGGAGCTTTCTCTCTTGGCCTATCCAGTGCTACATGGCTGGCTTTTAAAGGTGAGAGGAGTTCTTCTCCCATGTCTGAAAAACGTTGCTTAACTCTTGGAGCTGGGGCAAACACAGTTGGGAGTCTGTTCCCCTCCTGGTGGCCAAGGGTGCCAGCCTGCCTGGGGTGAGCAATGGTTGCATGGTGGTGAAAAGCACAGTAGGTTCCCCATTCTGTCTGAATTCCAAACTCCTAAGGATTTTTCTAGTGGTAACGCAGGACTGTGTTCTTACCAGAGAGAGAAAAGAAATGGTGTGGGGGCATGTGGGGAAATGGGACCACATAAAAACAGGAGGGTACAAAAGGGACATCAGCTCTGAAGGCTGTATGTGTTTGATGAGTGTGTTCCCCATGTGGCTGGAGATCATAATTTGGAGCGGAAAGCCTCAGGAAAGTCACCTGCACAATGGTGCCAGTGGGAAGCGTCTGTGCTCTGTGGAGTCTCAGCAGAGCAACAAATGTGTTGGAGCACTGGGGTTTGCTCAAGTCCTTGTTGTACATAAAGCACAGTATTCATGGTCAGGAGTAAACAGGGCTGTAAACAATCTTCTGTTCTTAGCAAATCCAAATGTCTCTGTGGCACTTAATTGCTTTTGCAGGCCATTTTATGCCTCTCCAGCCCCTGTGCCCTGACTGTTGCCATTTTAACTCAGCAATCTGAAGCACAAGAGACAGACAGTGTATTTTATACATGAGTGATTTCACAGTTTCTGGACAGCAGAGGACAGGCCCTCCAGGTCTGTTGTGTGTTGCATTTTTCACTGTCCATGTTTTGAACGGATTGTGATTTGAGGGCCATACAAGTGCTTTGTCCACAAATGAATTGTTTGCTGGAAGCCCAAGGGCACCGAAAGAGAAGAAAAACACATTAAGATAGATAACTATGCAATGAGTAGAATAAGTATCATTATTGACTGCTGTAAATATAAAGCTGTTTGCTGGCATGGCAGACCCTCCAGGGTAACAGAAGTAGCCTGAGTTTGCTTCAGAAGAAAAACTGGTCAAAGCCCAGCATTAAATCAAAGTCATTGAGGATCGGAGGAAGAAACAATCCGTAGCTCAGGTACAGCTATTCTTTCAGAAGATGTGGAGGCTTCCAGGACTGAATCCTGCTTGCTGCCTCTGTACCCCACCCATGGCAGCATATCACTGCCCTGGCAGGTCCCACTGCACCCCAAAGCTGCCCCGCTGTCCCCTGAGGCACTGCGAGGCATAGTGTCTCAGGCATAGGAGCTACTGAGGTGCTACAGCAGTTTTATGGGGAACTTAAAGAGACAGAAGGAGTTTGAAAAGAAACACCTTGAATGTTTGCTGGGTGTTTTGCACATAGACGTGGACAAGCTAGCCAGGCAGGAGTCAGCTCCATTCTGGGAGTCATGATTACTGCAGTTCTGAGGACTCATATCAGCAAGGGCCAGCTCCTCTGAGCGACACTGATGCTCAGCAGTGTGACCAAGAGGAAAGCAGAGTTCCACACCATGGATGCAATAGGTGTGAGTAATCCAGTTTACCAACTCTAAGCCAATTTGTGAAATGTTAGTGTATCCCGAGGTGAACAGGGTGGGTAAGTGCATGGCTCATGGGTGTACCTGGGAGTGGCTGCAGTATTGGTGCACTGGAAGAGTGAAGCAGTGAATGAGTTTGTTTGGGGATGGTCTGGAAAATGGCGCTTGTTATTTGCACATTAAATATTGATACCTGCACTCAGTAATCTTTATAATGGCAAAACTGAGTGCAGTTTGATTGTGTTCTGGGGTGATTATATATAAATCACCTTGTTTTAGAAATAGTTGTTTAGAATTAAATGCAATGTTATATTGCTGGGGTTCACAGAACTTGCTAACTTATATGAACACAATAGCTGGCATTTAATTGTGTGTAGCTAATCCAAAGCTGTGCAACATTTTATAAGGATAATTGGTAAGTTGTCATGTAGGTGGTTTCTCTAAATGGGTTCATAACATTTAGAAGGACAAAAGAAATTGCAAATAAATAATAGGTTATTAGAAATAAATGGGTATGCAATTATTCATAGTATCAGAAATGGACAATTCAGCTTACAATGGAATTCTCAGAACACTACAGCGACAGTATTCGCATAAAATAACCTCTGAAATTTGTAGTTGGCTTTATTTCCCATTTAGAATGCCTTGTGTAATTATTATACTAGTTCCCTTTTGAAGAAATCCATTATAATGTTAATTATGTTAATTCTGATGCTGTGAATAATTGGCCATATATTCAGTAAAATTGTTTGTGCTTTTGGCCCCTTAAATATGAGTGAACCGTCTTATGGGGATATGTGCTTGATGTCTTTGGGGCCATCTTTTTCTAATTTTTGCATAAGAGTGTAATAAAATCAATGTTCTATTTAGGAACTGGTTTGAAGCTGGGGAGGAAGTTTGGACCTATATTTACCTTTGGAGAGCATAGCTGGATGTTGGGGATTGTTACAGCAAAAAAACCCTTATTTTTTCCTTCTGTGGACCATAAATGTTACCTGAAATTAAATAGAAGAAAAGAGCAGTGCCACATTCTGTTCTCAGATGAATACTCTCCTTAGAATCAGCTGCTGCTGTGGCACTGGCACCAGTGTATTGGAGATGAGTTTGACCTCTTAAGTGCTCTCCCCTGTATCCTGGAAAATGCTCCACGTCTCTTTCTATTGAGGGGAACAGGAGGGAATTAACTTTGTGCTGTTTTGTTGTGCCATGTGAACACAGTTGTGTTGCTGAGGGGCTGGCACTGGTTTAGTCAGTAAGTAATCGTTTTGTGCCATCTGTTTGATTACCAGGTTCAGTCAAGAGTAGTATATGAAAAGACCTATCAAAATGCCCTTCAGCAAAATATGGCATGATCCTGCCCTGCAAATGTCAGATTACTGTTTGTATTGTGACAACCCATTTCTCTGTGCAGATGAAAAAGTAAAAGCCCATTATCTTTTTGCAGCATTACAGGAGAGAGATGCTGAACGATGGCGAAAATCCTGAGGGACAGTGAAGTCTCTCTAGTTGTATGCAATTTCATCACTTCTACTCTCAAGGCAATAGTCCTGAGAATGAAGCCATCAACATCTAGGTACTGCCAGTGGTTACAGGATATGAGGAACATACTGGACTTTTCGTTTTGTTCTTTTCATTGCTTTCCTTAAAATACAGTCTCAGGTTCCTTCAGGTAGATCCCCAGGGGATTTCAGTGTCTCAATGCCCTGAGGTCAGACATTGATGCATCCCCTTTTTTGCTCTTCCCCACCCCACAAAACAAAAAAAGGAGCAGGGACCAGTCCTCTCTCTTTGTTTCAACAAAGTGATGATGTCCCCTTCTTAAGCTTATGGAACAACCTTATAGTGAGATCTTATTCCTAACTTTAACTCCTTCTGCAGATGGAGGGATCAAACCTGTGTCTCCCAAGACAGAACAAAAGTGCCAAGTTGTGGACTCCTGTTGAAACTATGGCACAGTCAAAATTAATCAGGCAAGACAGAGAGACTGTGACTGACTGGGCCAACATACATGCTAGTGGGAGATGGGAGCTGAGGGACTCAACTGGAGAAGGAGGGAAGGAAATTACTGGTCTCTTGCACTCTGCAGTAGTACATTCATTAATCACTGAACTCTGCATTGTGCTGTATTTCTCGAGTGGAAATGGCTGCTGCTGCTGTGCCTGGTGTGGACAGCAATCCTATGGGTGCACGTCAGAGGTGCATGATGTGAGGTCAGAGGTCCTCAAGGAGACTGGGAAATATCCATCTGCTGATTCTGGCATGGGAGAATTAAAATATATGGACATACAGGCATGAAAACAATGTGATTCTCAGATCAAGTGGAAATTTCTGCTCACAGAGTAACATTCATTTGGGCAGACTCTTGCCCGTCTGTCTTATACTTTGCTGGATATGGGAGCAGTCCCCTGTCTCCATCATTTCCATGTATCTCAGTACTAGGAACAGGACTGCTGGGAGATAAATGTAAAGAAAAGAGGCTGGAGCAATTTGAAAAAAAGCAATATCTGACAGGTGAATGATGGTAAAAGGTATCTGAGGATTGCTAAAAAATTCTGTACAACCCACAGTTCTGCTTGTACCTCTTTGTCCAACTGTTCTGTAGCTTTTAGCCTCTGGGGTGGCTTGCCTACGTTGTATCATAATCCTTGTCTGATGATGTCCATTCTGGCATGTGCAAGAAAGCACAGCATGGCTTTTGTGACTGCCTTGTCCCACTTGTTCTGTGCCAAAATGACACACCTAAAGCAGCACAGAAAAGATAGGAAAATCATAGAATCATAAAGCCATAGAATTGTAGAATGGTTTGGGTTGGAATGGACCTTGAAGATCATCTAGTTCCAAACCCCCTGCCATGGGAAGGGGATGCTTTCAGCTAGACCAGGTTGCACATAGTTCCATCCCACCCGGTCTTGGACACTGCCAGGGATGGTGCATCCACCACTGCACTGGGCAACCTGTGCAGTGCCTCACCACCCTCACAGTAACAAAGTTTTCCCCTAATATCCAATCTAAATCTACTGTCTTTCAGTTTGAACCCGTTCCCCCTTGTCCTGTCAGTTCATGCTCTTGTAAATCGTCTTGCCCCATCTTTCCTGTAAATTCCCTTCAGGGACTGGAAAGCTGCAATTAGGTTGCTCTGAAGCCTTCTCTGCTCCAGGCTGAACAATCCCAATTCTCTCAGCCTTCTCTCATAGGGAAAGTGCTCTGTCCTCTGATCAACTTGGTGGCTCTCCTCTGGACTCATCCAACAGGTCAATGTCCTTCCCGTGTTGTGGACAAGAAGTGGTTTGTTTGCTTCTGATGGTACTTTGCCACTGGTGCCCAGATGGAGAATGGGTGTGTTCATCTCCAGTTTGCAGTATAATTTCTAGCCTGTGCTGTCTCTGCAACTCTTCTGGACAGAAGAGATAAAAGAACTCCAAAATTTGCCAGCATTACGTGGAAATCTGGGAACATCAGTCATTTCTCAGCTTCTGAAGTGTCATTTTTTCCCCACTGTTTTTTTCCAGGGAATCTATTCAACAGCACAAACCATGCTCACCTCTGATCCTCTAGGGAAGGCCTGCTGAAGAGGTGACCCCCTGTGCTGCAACCTGCAGGTGTGAAAGATTTGTTAATCACCTCAGGCCAGTTACTTCAGGAGGGATAACTGAAGGGATTAGCAAGATGGAGAAAAGGAAAAGGAGACAGTGGGCAAGAAGAAAAAGTGTCAGGTATCAGCAAGTTAAAAATGTAGTAAAAAAAGTTGGGGCTATCAGCATTTTTTCACCAATCTCTTCATGCTGCAGAGGAGTTCCTCCCACTCTAAGTTGCATGTTGTTCCAAGGCTGCATGTATATTCAAGGTATGTGGGTGTGCTAATATAGTTACTATCGTTTTTACACAAACCTATGGTAAAAAACAATTTTTGCAGTCTTGTAAACTTCTCATTATCAGTTGTATTAATCCCCAAACAAAGCTGAAACTGCTGTAGTTACTGTTTATTGACCAGCTAAATAACAGTTATCTCCAGCACAGAGTTTACTGACTTTTTTTTTTTGTGTGTAACTGCTAATAAAACTTTGTTGCAGTGGGGATCCTGCAACACGCATATATCAAACCAGGAGTCCCGTGGAAAGGAAATATATATGGACAGACAGATTCTTGCTAGCTGTTTCAGAGATGTTTATTTCTCCAGCCGCATGGCCGGAGCTCTGCCCAGGAACTGTCCCAGTCACGGGACCAAGGGTCCTTCTGCCCGC
>NW_008236196.1:775101-821022 GCF_000691975.1 Corvus brachyrhynchos | reverse complement strand
AACACAAACCAACCAATGGGAACGAGGCTGAGCAGGGGCAGGGAAGCCCCGTGTCTGTGCCCTCAGGGCCCCTCTGCCAGGGCTTTTTGTTAGGGGGGAACTGCTAACAAAACTTGATAACATTTTACTTGTAGGGAGATTTTTGTTGATGTTGAAAGACTGGTGCTAAGAATTAGCCAATTATATTACACAACTTTCCACTACAAATTCTAATTCTGCTTGAACAGAAGGATGCACTCTGAACCTAGTTTCTCCTATGGTATTCGTTTTGAATCAAAAGTAACTGATTTTTGTCTTTTCCTGATAAATGCTTCTATTGATTTTTCTACTGCTTAAGCTCCCGTTTTAAGGAAAACACTTATTTAAATCAATCCCTATTCAGACAAACATTTGAGAACAGGCTTAATTGCAGCTCCTCCGTAGGCCTGATGGGTGTTCTCCCTGCTCCATAAGAATGTTCCTATTATGAGGATGTTTGGGTTAGGTCCATTAGTCATGGCCTCCTTCATCCGCCAACCTCCTTGATCTCAAATGGTGATAAAATATTGCCTCCAGATAAATGACTGTTCTAAGGTGGGTGAGCTCCAAAGTCCTTCAGGAGATTGTTGCACAGACTGCCCCTTGAAAGCTTGAAACTGCTTTTTCTCCTTTTCACCTTTGTTCTGGGCTCCTTTGTCCTTGTGGGCTGGCAGTTTCAGGATGGAAGCAGTCACTACATGTTACTGGAAATATAATCCCCCAGATCCCTAATCAGGAAAAGTTCAAATGCTCATTGCCTTAAAACATGAGTATATACCCTTATATTTGGGATTGGTCTGTCCTGTTTTTGATAATGTGACCAGCTGAGAAATGCAGATGCAGAGTTTTAACCATGCTCACTTTAAGAAGGGGTGTTCGTAGTTAGGATACGGATTCAGGCACCAGTTGGTCGAGACCAGCTCTGCCAGTGCATGGTATTGCTAGGCTGAGAACTTCTCTTACCTGGTAAACAGAGACAGTTAGTAAAATAACACATGTTTTAGTGCAAGCATCTTCCATATGGAGCATCGCAGAATGTTTATGAGGGTGAATGGAGGGGAAGAGAACCCAGCTCCACAGGCTGAGGCCCATCCACAACGGCAGAGTGCTTGGCACAGTGGCTATGGGCTTCTTCTCAGACCTTTAGGTGAAACTAAAATGTAACTAAAAAGAAGCAAAGAGTTCATTCTCTCATCCTTCTTCAACTGGATTATTCTAAAACATTTTCCTCCAGTCTGCTGTACAAAATGCCGAGATGCTGTACCAAACGCCTGACCTTCTGTGAGGATTTTCATACATAACCACAGTGGAAAGCAAAAATGTGTGCCCTACAGTCATCCCTGCATTAGCTACTCATCAAATAAGTTTGACTTATACCGATCTTTTTACTGAAGACCCTGCATAACTTTTTTCTGTTGCTTGTAATCTAATACTTCATGAGACTTAATGTTTAGGGTGACAGAAACTGTGGATACAAAAATGCTGCTAGCACGGATTTTCTTGCTATTTTCTAAGTCCATGAGAGACTTTTTCTCTCTCACAAAAGATAGCCGCAGAGTTCTGTAAACAATGAAACACCTGCAGCCTTGAGAAGCATTGTTTATACTATAGTAGAAAAATATTTTGACAATGGATGTTTTAGGATTTTAGCCAATCACCCCCAAGGGGTGGATGATCCTTTGTCCAATTAGACTATGAAGAAAAAAGTCTATAAAAGAGTTTGTAAAATAATTAAATAAATCAATCTTGCTGCACAATTCCTGCCTGCTGGATCTTCTCTCCTCCTCCCTACAGCTGTGGGACACGGTGATATATCCTAGGGCATTTTAATAGAAACTTATATTTCTGCTGTTTATCTTCAGAAGATATTTTTTGCTGTCCTTCAGAAACATAGGAATTGCCCCTACATGGTTACACCTGGCATTAGGTTACTCTAGGTTTTGGGGAATTTACAAGACCCATGGGAGATCTTCATCCTGATGGAAGTTTCAGTCTTACCCATAACAGTTTATTGAGCTAAATAGGTTTTGGGGAATTTACAAGACCCATGGGAGAGCTTCATCCTGATGGAAGTTTCTAGTCTTACCCATAACAGTTTATTGAGCTAAGGATCAGATGTATGGTACTTAAAAAATTCTGATATAGTTATGTTTCTTTCTATAGTTGATATAATTCTAATTATTCTTCCTTGAGTCAGGTATGGGTGGTTCTTCCCTTCAGATCCCTTATGCAATTGCTTTGTAAGTTTGTAAAAGTATTTGCTGTTGCTGTGGTTTAAAGGGTCAGCTATTTCTTGGAGTTCAAATGTAGTTTTGACATAACCTTCGTGTATACTGCCAAATGTCAAGGATTATGAAAACCTTGTTTTGTCACAGGCGTGGAGGGAGGTACATTTTTTTGGAACAAGATAAAGATCCTAAGAACAGTTCATTTTCTGGAAAAATGTAGAAGGCTTGCTGACCTTTTGAAACTAAGTGTAACTGAACTCTAGTGTTTATTGATCTGCACAAAACCCCCTCCCAAATACCACAAATTGCTTTGTGAAGTACTCCTGGCTTCTGGCATGAGGTGAAGTATTGAGCAGTAGAAAGTGTTTTGATTATGCATTTAAAAAATGGGAAATGTGTGAATATACATTTATATGGATTCTGTGGGTTATAATGAACTCTCAGAGAGTGCTAATGCCAGGCTGCAAACTTCATTTTGATTGCAGGGTCAGTCGTTGCCTTCTTCCTCTCTGTTTATCTCTAGTGTGGTCTGTAATTTGAAGACACTGAAGGGCTGCCAGTAGGAGGCTGTCAAATTCAGAGTTGTTTCCCTGTATGTACAATGCTGAGCAAGCTGAAGTAGGTGGTGTATCTTCTACATCAGTGCATTATATGACTGAGCTCTCAGAGATGTCTGACTCAAAAGAATAACACCTCTATTTGTGGTACAGTGAAAAGGTGTAGGAGGTTGAATTTGGACTGTTTTTCTCCTTAAATGATAGTCAAGGTTTAGGGATTCATATTAAAGTCCAATATTTCTAGGCAGTTCACAATGACCTATAAAAGGAGTTTTTTACGTTTTTAAAAGGTACTGAGAGGAAGAGCCACAAAACCCACAGTGGGCCCTTGTAAAATTGTTGGCCTCATGACTTTGTTAAGCGGTGTTCCTGATCCAAGTAGTTGGCAGCATGTTTTCCTGTATGTTTTCTTGAACATATCTTGACGACATGTTTGCTTTCTGCCAGCATTCTGTGGAAAAGCCACTTTATTGCATGCTGCCAGAGGTCTTAAAATGAGTGACCACCCTTCTCAGTTGTGCTTACATCTGTGCCGGGTGACTTCTCCAAACAAGAGTAGATCACGGCTTATGGGTCCATAGCACAGGAGGTAGACAGTGTGTTTCATGCTAACACAAAATATTCTTGGGTAGCACTGAAGAGTTGCACACCCAGGCAGCCTCTGGGCATTTCTCTGTGTGGCATCATTCCCTGCTGTGCTGTTTTTGCAGTACTCCTCAAAAGCTTTGTGTGGTTGTGCAAGAACAGTGCATGTACTGCATGAGCAGTTGTAACTTATGCCCAGTCTGTTCTTGAAGGAGTTTTCTTTGTGTCAGCACAGTTTTATTGTGACTTTGAAGTTGCCTGTTATGGAATGTGCTCACTATCTTAAATGTTTATGGAAACCTTCAAATGGGTCTGAGCTTCAATAACATTGTAAGATGCTTTCAACAGAAAAAGCAGTACAGACTTTCTCTCCTTTTCCCTTATCTAATTTTTTTTTATAGCTGCATGATTTTATTTAGAGAACTTTAGCAGCACTAGTATTGGAAACACTTTCAGTTGAGATCACTCAGGGTTTTCGCGATAATTTCCAGCACTGGAACTTCAGAAGGTCACTGGGGTGCAGCTTGGCAGATAGATGGCCAGTTCCCTAGCCCTACACCACATAACCTCAGACAACTTCAGGCTTGCATAGAGATCCTAATAAATTTATTTTGTAAATTAAAATCATGTACCCGTGTTGCAGCCCTCTTAGAATAGGCTATTTCAGTTGCAAGGTATCTACAACAAGCATCTAGTCCAACTGCCTGAGCAATACAGGGCTGGGCAAGTTAAAGCACCTTATTAAGGGCATTTTCCAAATGCTGTTTAAATGCAGGCTTGGGACATCAGCCACCTCTCTAGGAAGCCTGTTACAGTGTTTGGCCACCCTCTCAGCAAAGAAATGCTTGCAAATGTCCAGTCTAAATCTCCCCTGGCACAGCTTTGAACCATTCCCATGTTTCCTATCACTGGATACGAAGCAGAAGAGCTCAACACCTCCCTCTCCCCTCCTCAGGAAGCTGTGGAGAGCAGTGAGGGAAGCTGTGGAGAGCAGTGAGATCACCCCTCAGCTTCCTTTGCTCCAAACTAGACAAGGCCAAAGCCCTCAGCTGCTCCTCATGGGACATTCCTTCTGGTCCTTTCACTGGCTTTGCTGTCCTCTGGGTGCATTCAAGGACCTCCACATCCTTCTTAAAATTGTGGGGCCCAGAACTGCCCAAGTATTCAAGGTGAGGCTGCACCAATGCTGAATTCAGTGGGACAATCACCTTTTCTGACTGGCTGATGATGCCTTTTTGAGGCACCCCAGGATGCAGTTTGCCCTCCTGGCTGCCAGGGCACACCCTGCTGACTCAGACTGAGCTGCTGCCAGCCAGCAGCCCCAGGTGACCAGTGGCCAGCCAGGTGTAGCCCCAATCAGTACAGCCCTCTGAGCTCTGCCTTCAGCCAGTTCTTCACCCAGCACACCCTGAACCCGCTCACCCCACAGCTGGACAGCTTCTCCAGAGAGATGCTGTGAGGGGCAGTATCAAAAGCCTCCCCAGAATGCAGAAAAATTGCATCTACCATCTTCCCTTCATCCACTGAGCAGGTGACCTTATCATAGGAAGGTGTCAGATGAGTTAAATGAGACTTTCCTTTGTGAACCCATGTTAATTGTGCCTGATTTTACATTGTTCTTCAAATTACTTTAATAGTACCCAGTAGAATCTTCTCCATAATTTTTCCAGGTACTGATACTAACAGGTCTGTAGTTCCCTGGGTCTTCCTTCATATCCTTCTTTGTAGACTAGAATAACATTGGCCAGCTTCAGTCAGCAGGGACCTCTCCAGACTCCCAAGACCTTTGGTACCTGATTGAGAGAGGTCCTGCCATAACTTCACTAGCTCCTCAGGTACTCTGGGATGAATTCCATCAAGCCCCAAGGACTTGTGAACATTCAGCTGATACAGCTGGTCCCTTACAGTTTCAGTGTCCACAAATCAAAAGTCTCTATTCTCACACTCATGGTCCTCCTGCTCAGGAAGGAGGCTTATCTCAACTTTCCAAATGTGTGTGTTTGTAACTGCAGTGGAATATTCTGACCATATTCTTGCTAAAAAGCAAAATATTCATACACACATATATCTATATCTATTTCTTTCTTTTTTTTAAAGTATCTTGAGAACCCCTCTGTGTGGAATCTTTTACACATGAATCATGCAAAGACTTGTGTGGTGTTATAGAACACTCCGCCACCACCTGCTTGATAGAATTGAATTACAGAATCTTATCTTGTAATTTGGAGAGTGAAAAATCATTAGATACAACTAGACAAGTCTCCTACTCTTATCTTATGAAAAGTTTAAAAATTCATTATTTTCAGATAAATAGGATCCCTCTTGTGAGTAATAAGCTAGAAAGGTGGGCTAGAGGCTATCTTTCATCTGCAGTAATCTCAGTGACTAATACAGAAAGTGATGGATAGTAATGAAAATATCTGCTTTGAGTTGTCTTTAAAATTGAACTAGATAAACAACATGTCATCAATTTGCAGTCATTACTCTTTTCTAAGAAAGAAATTTTAGAATTGCGTCACGGCTATAGCCTCAGACTCTGTGCTGTGCATCATTTAATAAAAACTAGGTCCATTGAGCAAAAGTGGTATCATTAGCTAAAGTTACTGCAAGAAGAGGAGCTAAGGGCTACTTCAGACTTGGATGTGGAATCTGTCTTCAATGACAGATTCGTTTTCCTGCTTGTTTGAATTAATAGTGAGATATGGAAGACTGAAAACTGGTTTTTAGCAGTATTTCCTTTCTTGTACATGTCAAAATCTGTCCAACATACTGGGATCCAAGTCTCATTTTAATCAACTGTATTTCCTTGATTGTTATAAGTCAAACTTGTTTTCTCCTTAGCTGTCATGTGATTCTTGAAGTCACCTTTATTAGTAATTTTTTGCTTTGGTATTTTGCAGTGCCTGTAGCCTTTATGCCTAATTTTCCTTGGGGAAGATTTATGAGTAAGTTGAGGAGAGACAGGTCCTAGGGAACATAGTATTTGCTCAGAACCAATGTTAGAAAAGTTTGTTTCCTTTTGGAAGTGGAATTTAGTTGTTTTTTTTTTTTTTTAAATTACTGATGTACCAGCACTTGTTCCATGATTGAGCATATCAGCGGATGCTTAACTGACCAATGTGAGCCTGTTTTACACTCAAAGATTAGCATGGATGAACCATAAATGCCATTCACTTGATTTTCACCTGTGATTTTTTCTTGGATGGTCAAGCAATCCAGTGAATAGCAAAGAAATGCCCTTTGAGATTTGAGGAGCCCTGCCCTTTGAGCACTTTTCCATACATATATGGGTAACCTTTCTCCACAGATCCATTTGCTCAGAAGAGCTATCAGGATAACCTTTTCTTCCACAGATCTGTCTGCTCAGGAGAACTATCAGCATAACCTTTTCTTTGTTGCAAAGAGTGAGTTTGATGTCTGTTTAACTCAGGAAAACCTGCTTTTCCCTGCACCAATAGTGTTATGCAGGGAGGCCGGTTGACGTTTTAAACCTTCCAATGCAGCAGGCAGAGCTCAGAGGGAGGGGATGAGCCACAAGAACGGGATTCAGATGACGTTTATGGTAATTCTGATTCTCCTATGTGACCTTAAGCAAATTGTTTCTTCTTTTGCACTTTAATTTTCTCTGAGCTGCAGGCAGATTGTTTCTTGTTCAGAGGCACTTAGCACCGCAGTCCAGCTTTATTCGTGCTTTCATCCTTTATGCAAAGCCTCTGCATGGGCCTTGGGAAGCTCGTGTAACTCATTGGGTGAGCTAACCTGCAGCTCCTGAGCTGTTTCTGTCAAGCCAGGGCAGCTCTATCTGGTTAAACACTGTATGCCTGCAGGTTTTCAGGTTTGATCCAAACCCCTATGGGTCTCTTTTCACTTCCAGTGAGCTTTGGAGCGGGAATTCAATGCTTCATGGGATGTTTTCAGCTTGGGAAGCATACACTCATTCCTGGTGCTTCAGTACATTTTTATGCTCCTGACTAATTCCTATTTACAGGTTTTGCATTCTAATGATTTATAAATTTGTAAAATGAAGGTAGAATTATTTAGATTTCCTGGGGAATGCAGTTCTAGGCACACCTGGTCTAATTAGAGGTTTAATTTCTCTCCTGAGTTAAAGTCTAAATCCTTTTAACTCTCCGGAGAGACAGAGAATAAAAATGGTTGTGAAGTATTGAGCAGAGCCAATTACAGAAAGCAAAGGGTATTACTAGATGGCCATAAAATCTGCAAAGCGCTGCAACAGATACAGAATAAGATGGCTCACAAGTTTTCTATCAATCTATCTCCACAGCAGGCTTGTTAGAGCAAGAGGAGCAATTTTGAGGCATGCATCTTTGCAGATGTGGCTGTAGATTAATACCTTTTGCATGTGAATGGTTTTCTTTTCCTGTTGCTGCAGGGTTGTCCCAGTTTCATCTCCCTCTGAGTGTTCCTCACTCAGGACCGTGGTTACTGTATTAGTAGTCCCACAGAGTTTAGGAACCTCCCTTGCATCTCAAGGCTCATTGTATGGAAAGATGGTAGGAGCAAGAGCAAGTGCAAGTTGGAATTTATATGCTTGACATTTGATTTAGGATAAACTCAGGTCCTTGAATCTTAAACTATGACCCAAAGAGTTTTGTTTAGATAATGTTTAGACCCTAGAGGTTTCTAATTTATGCAGGGGCATCTTTGCTTGATTGAAGTTCCCCAAGTGTCTTCACTCTGCACATGTTAGGGATGATAAATTTCTTGGCAAGTGAAGCACCTCGGGTATTAAATAATGTCTGAACTCTCTGCAGGCACAGGAATGAAAGTTCTCTTCTGCCTCTGGCTTGTGGGCTGCTTGATTCTGCAAGTGCTCATGGAGTTGGTCTATGGTAGAAGATACCTTACAAAATACAGTTTTGTGTGACTGATTTCTTTTTAATTACACCTGGAGAAGGGGTAATTTTGCTGTTTAACCTGGTGTTTAAGCTTTAAAGTTCTGTCTGGAGCATCTGTGTTTGTGGTTTAGTGGTTAAGGTATGTATCTGGGAGAAGGCAGACTTCAGTTCCAGTCTTTATTTTCTGGTTGCGTTTTAGTAAGGGTTGAATCCAAAATATGGGCTTGGTTTGTCTGAAAAATCAACTTGAAAGAAAGAACCCACTCAGCTGTAAGAATAAAAAAGGGAGTAAATAATAATTAAAATGAAGTTGAAAAACAGTTCTACTGAGTTCTGTGCTTAGGAACAGAAAGCTGCAAGAAACATTGTAGTCAATCTCTGTTGTATATTTGAATTAGGCCCTCAGCCAATAGCACTTACTAGTTTTCTGAATCTTTCTCTTACAACATCGAAGTTGAACTAAAAATGCTATCAACAGAACAGTATTCAAACAGAGAAGCATAAAAATATGTAAAGGAGGATAATTCATTAAGTCTGTCCTAAATAACATCTTTCTCCAGGTCAAGAAGCTGGACGATCATTATCTCATCAGCTCATGATCCATGTTTGGATAAAATTTTTCATGGCAAATATATGCTTAAAATGGAGAGAGAAACACATAAATATCTGCGGCTGTTGCTGTGCTGTCTTCTTCAGAGTGCTTGGCTTTTGCAGGCAGTGTGCATTTTCTCAGGTGATAATTACAGATCTCTTCAGTACATCTTTCTTAAAAAGGCAGATAGACGGTGATTTTTTTCCCCACAGGTTATTTTGCTCTTGATTTGTATTGATTTATTTCTTAAGAATATTTGTGCTCTCACTGTAAGTGCTCAGATTATGAGAGGGGAGGGTAGCAAATTAGGAGCCTCATAGGAGGACCTGTATGCACACACAACTGGCCCTATAAATGGATTTTCTGCCGAGTGTTTACAAAAAGCTCATTAGTTACTCATGACATTTTGGTGTGATGCTTCCTCAAAAGGATGAAAAATTAGACCTTGTCTCCTGAAATACGTAGGAAAGTGCTAAATGTGACAGTAATTGCCTTGTCGAATAGTCGAGACGAACGAGACATCAGGTGAACAGCTTTTCATTGTTTTATCTATATCATTGTACTATTGTGTACACTTAATGCCTTTCTGTCTTGAGTCATTTTGTTTTGATGATTTGGACTTGCAACTCATTTGTTTCTTTTGAGAATCTGGCCTTTCTAATTCTGACTCCTTCCAGCATATTTTGAACCATGTCTGAAGAACAATAGTAAAACCTAACTGCTTTATTTCACTTCAGTTTTTGAATTATTTTCATGATTTTTTTTCTTCCTGATTTTTATTATTTTTATTGAAAGAAAATGCAATGGTGCCAGCAACCCAGGGTTTGACAGGGGGCAGTGCCTAGGGCCAGTAAGTTGGTGATTCCTTTTGTTTTCTCCCTCTGAAGTTATCTAAATCTGCTGTTTGCACAGGCACAGCAGAGTTTTAGATTAACAGCAAATTTTTTGACTGGCCTCTCTTGAGTCTCCAAAACTCCATCGATCTTTCCCATTGACCACCATCTAAGCCAGACATAGGAAGACCTGGGGGTAAAAATCATTGTGAGAATCTACCTTTTAAAATATCCTGTGATGCTGGTACACAGCCAGGACACACAAATATTGCCTCTCAGACTGCCTGCTGCCGACACTGCCAAATATTTCAAAGCTCTCCATGTTGAATGGATTTGGGTGTGTTTTCATCCTTAAAGGTTTTCCCTGGCTGTATTTCTTCACTTGGTGTTTGTTTTTATTGTTGCCCACTGCTCTCCCCATCCCCCTTTTTAATGTCTTGGGTATCTGTATTATTCCTGTTGTGGGAAAACTGCTCCCTAGCCAAGGTTAATCATAATTAATGATTATCTGCTGAGCTTTCAAATCTGAATATGGAATAAGCATTGGAGCAAGTTTTCTCTTTTCCAGTAGTTACCCTCTTCTTCGATAGAAGAATAGTTTCTTCTATTATCCCTCTCTTTATAGATCACCAGTGACTTAGACCCTTAAGTAGGGTAAACAAAATCTGTTTTGGTCAATGGATTAGGAGCCAACATTTTGTTTGTATCTGTTTACGCTGAATATATAGATATATATGGGACAAACTTTTTTTGGGGTACAAAGTTTTTGCAGGGCCTGTTGCAATAGGAGAGGGGGTAATGGTTTTAAACTAAAAGAGGGTTGATTTAGATTAGACACAAAGAAATTTTTTGTGATGAGTAGGGTGGTGAAACACTGGAACAGGTTGCCCAGAGAGGTGGTAGGTGCCTCATCCATGCTTGGAAACATTCAAAGTTGAGTTACATGGAGTTCTGAGCAATCTGGTCTAGTTGAAGATACTGTTGCTCACTGCGCGGGCGTTGGACTAAATGGCCCTTAATGGTTCTTCCAACCCATTCTATAATTTTATGGTATATATAGAAAAGATGTCTCTCGAACACTCTTGCAAAAGAGTTTGACTGACTTTTTCCGTCCAGGACGGAGTTTCTGATGTGAGGTTCCCTGGTGATTCAGGATAAGGCCAGAAGATTTAAGCACAACGGGTGGGACCTCTCGCGTGCAACATCTGGAGATGATCACTAGATGGCAACGTTACACAGCCAAAAGGGCCGTCTCGTCTTCCTGTGGCAAGGTTTTTATTTATTTCTTGTAATCAGTAGATGAGACGGTCTTTTTCGTTCAGATTATACAGCCAGGGTAAAGAGTTTCATGAGCCTGTAGGATGAAGTAAGTTATCATCGCAGATTACACAACCATCTCAGAAAATAAATAACTATTTAGAGAGCTCTTGTTAATCGTTCTCAGGTTGTCTAAGGACATATGCTGCTATACTTACTGGTCCTTAGGGTAGTGGCTTGAATTTTAGATAAAGATCCTTAAAGCATAAAAGCCCAAACTGAAGGATTATTACTGCTTTGTTTCTTCACGAAAATATGCTTTTGAAGTTGCAATGATCTCTGACAGCCCTAAGGTTATGCTGAGGTATTGACCTTTTGCACTGCTGCAGTTTTGCCCATTCTGTCATTGATGGATGATTTTTCACATGACTGTTTTAGAGCCAAGTGTGGTCTAGGTTCTGTACAGGTAAACAAATAAAGCATGAGCAGCATGCACCTCAGGCTTATACTCAAACTCTGACCTGATAATGTGATACAATGCATGTGCCAGAATGAGTAAACATTGTCTTACAGCGCAGGTCTTGTGCTGAGAGCAGGCAAAGCAAAGGGTTTCCTGAAAGTTGTGAGATGGGGAGGTGAGAGGGCAGTCATGCACTGACATCTCTTCGTTGTGAAGTTCTGGGTGCTTTTGGTCAGAGGTACTGGTGCACATCATAGATTATGAAAAAAAAAGGCCAAAATCTGTCCTTAAAATTTCTTCAGCTCCTACCAAAGCAGTTTCCAGAGATGAAGATATAGAATATCTTTGGAGTGCATAGATATACTATTACAGAGGTAGAGTTCAGAAATCATTAAAGTCAGGAAATGCTATTTCTTAATTAAAACAGATCAAAATGATATTCATTACTTGTGGGTTAAAGAAATACATTCCTTTAAATACAGTATGAACATTGAATGTTAACCAGAATAACAAACTTCAGTTATAGCAGAAGAGAAACAATTTTCTGTTGATACAGTAGCAGATGAACATTATAAAATAGTATCTTTCTTGAGGAGAGAGACTCCAGATTCACCATTTCACACAAGAATTTCTTTTACATATTGGAGAGTGCAGACTGGGGAAAGACTACATACATATGTATCAGTGTGTATGTAGCCATAACATCCTACTATCAAAAGTAAGTGTAGGATGTTTCTGTTAAGCTATTCCCACTGAAGACAGGGAAGAGTTAATAAGAATCAATGTTCTGGAGAAGTTAATGTCTGATCGTGAGAAATCTCTATATCTTATCTCTCTCTCTCTTCTCTCTCTATATATATCATCTATATCTGATAGTTCTAGTCACAATAAACTTGTTCAGGGAAAATAAACTTGGAGTAGGACAGGTGTCAGCACAGCCCCAGGTCTATTGAGCCATAAAGTACAAGAAGAGACTTCAAGAAATTTTCTTGTTGGACCAGCAAAATAAGGGTTGGGAGAGTGTTTAGGGGTGACAATGACAGGGGAAAAAGGGGAGGGAAAAGCTAAAGAGCCATGGTAGCAAAAGAACAAGTGGATGTACATTAGGTATCCATTCTAGATGGAAAGTATGCCTTGCCCTCAGAACAGGGATGTCTACATGAATTTCTGACAGACACAGTGTGGGCAAGATAAACCTAACTGATGATTTCTAGAATGAATTATATGGCTTGGTTGATTGGGGGAAGACTCATCTCCTCAGCTGTTTTCTTTCCTTGAACGCACATACAACTAAAATGCCCAGTTGATGCCCAGTGAATCATCATGCAACAGTGGACTCTAAACCACCTCCTTTGGGAGCATTTACTTGTAGCAGTAGTCTGAGTCTTGATATGGGGATTTCAAAAGCTGAACTCTTCCCCTGCTGATGTTGGAAAGGACTAATTTTTCCTCTTATCTCTGCCAAGCTGAAGATCTTTGGTCAGTAGTAGAAGCCTTCTTTTTTTTTTTTTTTTTTTGGCATTAAGATGAAAACAGTAAGATTTTAAATCTCCATTCACTTTTCTTCTGTTTCCTTGCTGTTCCCGTGGTCTGGGGCAGATAGAAACTGATCTGAAATGTATGGGAGGGAATGTGGAACACCAGGATGTTATATCTCCCTCAGGTCTTCAGGTGTGTGTTGCCGTGTGTTTTCTCACCTGTAGACCTGCAGTGACAATGTTTGGTGTTGTCTGCTTCACAGCCTGTGTAGCACAAGATGATAATCACAGAATTGGTAGTTTTGGAAGGGGTCTGTCAAATGGCTGCTGTGGTGCTACCTTTCCAATGCTCTGGTCCTGAACACCACAACAAGGAGAGATTCCAAGGAGATCAGCCGGCTGATCTGTCCCTCCTTGTCCCATCAGGGTGAAGGGTGGAAGGAGAAGGGGACACATGGTAATATATTCACAGATTTTTAATATAACTAACATAGACACTGGAAATTCCAGGCATGTTGAGACATGAATTGAGCTTCTTTCTTCTTTCCTTTCACAGGAATATGTGCAAAGCACACAGTTTTGTAAAGACATCCACAAGGAGGAGCCCGGTGCTCGCCAAGGACAGATCTATCCCTGTCCTGTTTTTTGCTGCCACATCCACTGAGGGTAGCCTTGTCTTGAAGCATAATTAGTTCTGAGGCAGAATTTTATCAGCATAGTCTTTGGGGAGTGGTAGCATGTAAACACTTATTAAAATGTTATTTTGGGGTCATAATTCTGTCATGAGCCAAACTTGACAGATGCAGATAGAAGAAAAGGTTATCTCTCCACAGGGACCATTTGTGTTTCCTTTTGATGATTCAAATGGTGCATTTCCTTCAGTCTGTGGAATCATACAAGGATAGAGAACATTTTCATATTTAGAGCAAGAAAGCTTACAGCCTTTTACCCTGGGAAGGATGTGGACAGTATTGATCTTACAAGTAAAATCTTCCTTCTAGTAGCTTCAGAAACAAGAGTAATGGACATTAATTGACAGGGACATCAGGTCTGTTTTTTTTCTTTTTTATCCCTTCCTTCCTGGAAACTACCACTCAGCTTCTTTTAAGTTAAGGTATTAGGAGGGGCAAAAGAAATGTGTTTTCAGCTCTGTGATCTTCCATAGGCTTGCTGTGTGACTGGATGGATTTCTTCATCTCTGTATCTTTGTTTTCTTTGGAGAGAATGATAGAGTGGTTTGGGTTGGAAGGGACCTTAAAGATCATCTAGTTCCAACTCTCCTGCCATGGGCCACAACACCTTCTGCTAAACCAGGTGGCTTAAAGCCCCATCCAACCCAGCCATGACACTTCTAGGGATGGGATGTGCACTCCCCTGGGCAATCTGTTGCAGTGCCTCACCACCCTCACAGTAAAGAGTTCTTTCACCTCTTTCACTTTAAAGCCATTCCACCTTGTCCTATCACTACATGCCCTTTTAAAATGTGCGTCACCAGTTCTCTTGTAGGGTCCCTTTAGGAACTGGAAGATGCTATAAGGTCTTCCCAGAGCCTTCTCTTCTCCAAGGTGAACAGCCTCAACTTTCTCAGCTTGTCTTCAGGAGTGGTGTTCCAGCCCTCTGATCATCTTCATGGGCTTTGGACTCACTCCAGCAGGTCCAGTCCTTCTTACGTTGGGGGTCCCAGATCTGGATGCAGCTCTCCAGGTGGGGTGTCACCAGAGTGGAGTAGAAGGGCAGAATCAGCCCCCCTGGACTGCTGTCCTCAGTGCTTTGGATGCAGCCCAGGATTCCATTGGCTTTCTGGGCTGCAAGTGCACATTTCTGGTTCATGTCAAGCTTCTTGTCCAGCAGCACCCCTGAGTCCTTCTCCTCGGAGCTGCACTCATTCCATTCTTCACCCAGCCTGTATTTGTGCTTGGGATTGCCTTGACCCAGGTGCAGGACCTTGAACTTGCTCTTGTTGAACTTCATGAAGTTTTCACAGGTCCACTTCTGAAGCCTGTCAAGGTCTCTCTGGAAGGAGCACAGTTCTCATTGCTTTCTGTTGTGAAAATGACACCTTTCTGTGGGAAGGTCTCAGATACTGTCTCACGTGAGAGGGTATGGTTACATAGGGGCTGTCTAAGAGAATGTCCCAGGGTGCCTTAACCTTTTTTTCAATTTTTCTAGTTGGGGTGTGACTCTGTTTAGATTATAGCCACAAACCTACTAGTGAAGGCAGATCAGTGATGGGTTTGGGGCTCTCTGCCACTGACTGATGGATGCAGCCCCCTTCCTAGTGGGGGGAATATTGTGTCACGCTGTTGTCTTGTGCAGTGTGCGCTTCCTTGGGCAGTAATGAATGGGCAGGTGGCAGGATTACGGACATCTAACTTCGTGTCTTCTCCTTTCCAGTTCATCTGTTCTTGTGACATGGTTGGCAAAATTTCCCCAGACTTCAATGGGACTAGGAACAAGCATTTAGAATATGTTAAAATTAAAAAAAAATTTTTTTTTAGAATGAATTGCATTTGAAACATGAGTAGGAATTTAAGTGCAACCTTCTAAAATCACCTACCATTACCTTTGCTAGCTGAATGCACAAATACCCTTCAAAAGCAGGATACCAACGTGTTCTTAAATTCTTACTTTTATCTTGCTGCTGCACATTGCTGAATCAAATGCCCCAAGGTAGTTGACTTCACTTAGAAGCCTCATTCTCATCTCACCTCACAGAATTTTTATTCTGGGGCAGCCCCAGTACCCACATTTGGATCTTGCCTGTGTAGTTTTTCCAGCAGTGTGCCTACCCTGCTAAAAGTGGTGCTTCTCCTAGTTTAGAGGGATGGCTGAACTAGCTGCAGGAAACCATAACATTCAGAGGACCTGCTGGTACCTGTTGTCATTTCTGGACACAATCTGCCTCTGAGGGAAGGATATGCAACTGTTCTCTGTTAGTGTGTGCAAACAGCACCTAACACTTTGATTTGTACTTACTGAAAACTGTTCTGTTCCTCAGTGCTCATTAGCAGTGAAATTGATAACATCATCTGATTGTCCCAGCATGATCTGGGGCTTCAGTGACTGATTAAATGCAGAGGCAAATTTGAGACATTAAATTAGTTACAGAAGTGATTTCTTGCAAGTGGACTGTGGAAAGTAGTACTGATTGCTATTGCACAGTGAGCCACAGGGGTCTTTGTCCTTCACCTCTATCGATGCTTAAATGTTTTGTGACATTTTGTTTCCTTCATGGCTCTGTAATGAAGAGGGATTAGGTTGTGGTCATGGAAAGGAGCAGCGTGAGGGTAAGTGTCAAGAGATTTGTGTTGTGGCTTGGCTGTTTCAGTTGGACTCCCTGCTCGTGTGGAGGTGAGCATCCTTGTCTCTGCTCTCCATCTACAGAATTAAGCTAATGTGACTCTGCAGCTGCCTGGGGACATCAAGAGGCTCGATGTTAAAAGCTGATAATGACCACCAGCAAGTGAGCCTCTGGAGGGGGATTATACTAAACAGATTTTGCAGCTTAGTAGAAAAAACCACAATCCTTTCTGTTCTTCAAGAGAGGTAGGACTTGGGAGCTGGTGGCTCAGCGTTATAGAGACTTTTGAGTGTCTAAGAAATGCAGAGGTGGGTTGGAAGGCTCTCTCCACCTTTGCACACCCAGAAGTGAAGAGTGCTTGGAAGCCCAGGAATAGAGTGCAGGCACATCTGTAAGGCTTTGAGAAGAAGGAAGATGACTGATTTTTGCATCAAAAATTTACAGAAATGGCTGGCCTGGGATTCCTCTGAGTGAGAGAGTAGCCTACTTTGTATTTCTCGAATTTAGGGAAAGGACGTTCCTGTTTCCTGTTGGCATAACCTTGCTAAAGGTTACAAAACAATTCTTTCTCAAGCTGATTGACCTGCTGAAACATGTCTCCAAACCTCAACCACTTGCAACCTTTCTTGTCACAAAAGCCATGCTGGTATTTGTTAAGTGCATCTTGGATCCTCATTCTGGCAGTGCTGTATTAAACCAGAGACTGTTCCTGTGCAGAAGCTGAGGGAATGGTTGACATCAATAATTGAAGCATTTAAAATTAACCACTAAGATTAAATGTTGTATTAGTGATTCAGAGATCCCTGTCTAGTAATGAAATGAAACAGAAAAGAAATTACCCAGAAACTATTTTAGCTCTTTTAAGGATAAATAAAGGACTTCTGTTGTGGTGTCAGTTTCACTGGTGTCAGTTTTTGCTGGGGCACTGTTACTGGTGAGGGAAAGGATCCCCCCATCCTCCTCTGTGGTGTGCAAGCAGCTGAGCAGTGATACTAAGCATAGTATTTGTGCCATGCTTTAATACCTGGAAGCCTATTGTGGCAATGAATTTAGCTTCCCTCTTCATCGTCCCTTCCCCCAGTCTCTCACTTTCACCGGTGCTGGTATTACTTTCAAGGCTTGGTTCTGCTTTGCTGTAGCATCTGCAGCACTTG
Organism: Corvus brachyrhynchos; assembly: GCF_000691975.1. NCBI lineage: Eukaryota > Metazoa > Chordata > Aves > Passeriformes > Corvidae > Corvus > Corvus brachyrhynchos. The sequence continues at coordinate 803,700 of NW_008236196.1, read as the reverse complement.
TCAGCCATGTGCAGAGAGTGCAGGGGACCAGCTCCTCTGGATCTGAGGTTTTTTGCGCAATTTGAAGTGCTTGTGCTCTTTGCAAGTACAATTCACTTTGTTTCCCTCTGGAAAAACTCAAAAAACAGGGTAAGATAGCATCTTGTAGCGTTCTTGTCATGTTTCCTTAGCGACATCCCTGCCATCTTGTCCACATGAATAACAAAGCCAGATCTGCAGTTTTGTCTTGAGAGGTAATAAAAATGAACTTCAGCTGCCTTTGTTCTGGTGTATATAAATTGTTAGCCCTACCGTATGCTCGAAACTCAGAATTTGTTTTCTGTTTTCTGGCTATTGGTGGTGCTGATGTATGAGGGAAATGCTGTAGTCTGCATTTTGCAAGCAGTGTTGACAGTGTGAAGCAGAAACTAATACAAATATGGCTATTAAAGTATATAATAAATTAGGCAATGCTGACATGGATGTGATAAGATACAAATAGGTAACATCGAATTGTTGTGCTTACTAGGGCAGTTTCTCCAGAGGCATAATCAAGTAGTGATTCTTACTTTTTGCTCTTGTCTTCCCTCCCTCCTGCATATTTTTCTCTTTTCTCCAACTTACTTTTTTTGCATGCATCTTCCTGACATGTCAGCCTTGAAGTCTAAAGACCAGCTTTTTGAGGGGGGATTATTTCTTTAGAGAGAAGGACTAACAGTAGAAATTGGACATAACTTACTGTTTTCTGAGGCAGATGGCACAGACCCAAAATAACCTTACTGACTTACACATGCCAAGCACAAATACTGCTCAAAGTCCCATCTCCAGTTTTTGAGAGTAGAGGCTACTCCTGCAGACACTTGTCCCTTGGGGGGCATTTGACATGAAGCATGATAGTGGGATGTGAGGTTTTGGCAACTGAAGTACACTTGGGAGAGGTTTGTTTGAAACCTCTGTGTTTATTTTGAAGGAATTTTTGAAGATGTGTTTTTTTTGCATTTGGGAAGGGGGATGGGACAGAGGGCTCAGGTTAGGCTGTCCTACAGCCAGCTCACCCCTGCCAACCTGCAGCTGCCATGTGCTCAGAAGGAAGTGCTGTAACCCTTGGTGCTATGAGATAAAAGTGGTGCTGTACTTCAGTTTGATTACCCTTTCTGGAGTTCATAAGGCTCCTGTCATTGATTGCTTGGTGTGAGCGTTAGGGTTTTAGTGTAGTGAAGGTCACCCATCTGTGACTTTGCCTTTACTACCTAACTGTAAGTGACACCCCCTTCCCCCAGCTCGCTTTTAAATTAAAAAAGAAAGGTTACAATTTGAAGCCTGAGATTTTTTTTTTTAAATGAAGAGAAGTCATGTCTTTCCTCTAAGGAAACACCTGGAAAATTAACATTTTATGGTGTGCCAAATTAGTTCCTTTGAAACTACAAGGTGAAAAGGTTGTTAAGTCAGACATTCATAGAGGATTTCTTCAGCTCAGTGAAATACCTGCATGGCCAGCAACAACCTATTCCCTCTACAAGTAGCTCTGAAGACAAGATCAACATTTTGCTTATATTGATCACTTCTCCCCGCTCACAAGACTTATTCAGGACTGATTTAAAAACCCTTAATACCACCAGTAAAATAAAGCCTTGTAATGTTTGAATGAACTACAAGTGGAAGAAAGATTCAGCACTGCATGTGAAGGCTCTGAGGCCAAATTTAGCCTTGATGTTACTATTCTGGAGTTTTGTTCCCAGTTAGGATGATCTTGTGTGTATCTGCATTATCTGTGTATGGTTTTTTTGCATGTAGTCTTTTCTAAATAGGAGATACCCATTCACTAAATGTTTACGCTAGCTCAGCTGTAAGGAAAGTTTGGGACCAGGAAATAATTTAAAACCCTGGATCTTTCATTTTGGTAAAATCCATCCAGGAGGTCAGCAGCCCATATGTTAGTTATGCATGGCTCTCACCCAGGAACCACAAGCAGGAAATAAATAAAAAAGGGGTAACTTTTTCAGTTGTCTTGTGCCAAGCTCCCTGAACATCCTCCTGACTAATTACAGTTGGTATGTAAGAAAAACACAAGCTACTTTTAGGAGTTTTTGTAGTCTAAGGGGGGAGATGGGAGAGAAGCTAGAGCAAGATGCCGAAACATTTTCTACTGAGACACCATCACCTTGGTCAATCTTTGTCTGATTAATGATTTAAATATTTAAGCAAAATAGAACATTCTTGACAAGAACTGTAGTTTGTATTAAACAGATCAGTAGGCAAGGCAGCTGCCTAGGACCAAAGTTCAATTAATGACTCTGTATGGGGATTTGCCACACTCTGGTCTTCAAGTGCTGTTATAATTTCACATAGCTAGAAGACAAGATGCCGTGCTGATTAAGTTCGTTCTGCTTCATTTTTTTACCTGTTAAGAAAAACTTTGCATGCTGAGTAAAAAAATAGATTATTCAATAAGTGTGCCATCTTTCAGTGCCCTTATACTTCAGCCAGGAATTGGAGCTACTAAATGCTTGGCAGTGATGGGGCCCATCAGCTTCTGTGTTGTCTGATTTGGGAGATTTATATTCAGTCATTTGAAATCCCACAGTGATGAAACTTAATATCCAGGTTGTCAGGCTAAATGCATGACCTTTTTTTAATATGATATGTTTCCGATCTGTTAAGCTGGTTCTGGAGTCATAAAGTGACAGAGGACTGCTAATTTTTTTGAACCTTTATTTATTTAAATGCTGAGCCTAAGCCTGGAATCAGCTTGATGCTTAAAGTGAACATGTACAAATGGTTATTTTGGCTTCTGAAGGTACCATGCCAGATGGTTTGGCCAGGTAAGGCTCCTCGCCTCATAATAAAGCTGTTGAATGAAGTGACCTGGCTTTCCACATCTGTGGAGTACCACAGACTTGAGCAAGAGCTGGGTGGCTGTCTTGAGCAGCACAAACCTGGTGTGGTGGTGATGGGGGCAAGGGTGGGGGGCACAGAACTGTAGGATGGCTGCAGGCAGAGCCCAGACCCTGCTGGGGTACCTGGGGCTACCTTACTGTCCAGCAGAAATTCCAACTTCACATTCCCATCTCTGGCAGTGGACACTGCAAGGGAGAAAGCAGCCTCCCTGGGGAGATGTTTGAACAGCTGTCTGGTTTAGATAGGAACTTAACCAGTGTGCTCTAAATGTCAGCTAAGGCACGTGGTATAGTGTTCCTGGGGAAGAGTGCTTTTTAGGACCTTTCCCTCCAAATTCAGCCTGGTACTAATGAAGCATTTGTGGTACTTGTTTTTGGAATTAGTCCTGGGTCTCTCAGAAATGCTGCAGAAAGACCATGGGGTTTTTCACTGTTTAGGGTAGTAACTGGGTTTTCTCAGTGTCCTGGGGGTATGGTATCGCTGTAACAAGGGATGTTTCTTAGAGAGCAAACAGCACCTAAATTCACAGGGATATCTCTGAATGGCTTGTTGTCACTTTTGGTCTCAGACACTCAACAGGATCCTCAGCCCTGAATTTTGAACCTGGCCTTCCCTTGGTATACAGTGTGCCTGTAGGTGTTAAACTGCAGAGAAATATGTGCATTAAAAATTACTTTTTTTCATTAAAGGCAGTCTAGTACTCTAAAATTACCATGGGGAGAAAAAGTTCTATAGTCATATTATAGAATTTCAGGGGATTCTTCTTATTTTTATTGGAGGGGGAGGGGAAAGCCCTGTAACATTTGCAATGGGACATAAATGTCAGCTTTCCTCTAATGAAGAGTCCTGCAGGTTGATTGCTTTCCACTTTTGAAATCATGACAGAACTAAGCCCAAAGAAAAAGAATAGTGTGTTTTGTCCCTTTCCTATACTGTCTCAGAGACACCCACAGAGAAATTGGTAGAAAGTATCTCTTGATTGTGAAAGATGGATGGGTCCAAGGCAAGAGCTTAGTCACCAGATTTCCAGTTTAGTAGGAATTTTTGCCTCTGGGTTTGAGATGTTTACAATAGGTTTTAGCTTGAAGTGCAAAATTGTGGTTGTAGGGAAATATGGCATTTTTCCTCCTGAAAAGAAATGTATAAGGAGGTGTGTGAAATAGATGTACTCTTTTCATTGTCTAAGCAAGTCAATGGAAAAGTCCAGTTCCTGGGTAACCAAACATCAGGACTTTTAGTACAGTCTGAATGCCAACAAGTTTTTAGGGGAAGCTGTGTTCTGTGGTATTTTATCTTCAGCAGAAGATTAGAAGCAAGCTCCAAGCCTTGCTACCCTGTGCTGTGTATTTTAGTGCAAACTGGAAAAGCTGATCTGTTTGAATCTCAATACCTCCCTCTCAGCTCTGCTAATTGAGTAGTTTGTATGCATCCTCTAAAGGTGAAAGTATAAACTTGGTGGAGGGAGAATTTTTGTGTGTTTCTAGATATTTTCATTTTTTAAAAATGCTCTTACGTTGCTTTATTGCCATAGAAAATACCTACAGCACCTGCAATCTGTGCAAAGTGCTTTACTATCTCACTAATAATCTGAATGTTTTCATTTTTAAGGCTAAATCTTGTTCCTAACTCCAAATTGATCATTCCCTAGTGTTTGACAGCATTCTACCCTCTGGTTTCTGAATGTTATTTTAGGAATGTCAGAAATGTGGTCAATGATCTTGCTAGTTTAAAGTTGCATAAGAAAAAGTCACAACAGAAATAAGTTTTCTCTGCAGTCTGAAAGGAGACTGGTACTCTGATCAGGCCGAAAATTGTATGAGATCTGGCCTTAGTACTTCCACTCTACATTAGTGTGAAATCTGGACTCTTGATTGCACTCTTGTGGTGCTTCAGCTCCATCTGTAAGGGGTAAAGGAGTCCTCCTCAAGATGAATTTAGTGATTCATCCTGTGAAATCCAGTTTCTGCTACTAATCAGTATTTTATGACCCGGAGAAAGTTTCAAGCTACTTTGAATGATGACTGTTGTGATGGGGAGGACAGTGGTTTTCACTTCCCATGTGGTTAGTGGTTAATTCATCCTCTGGGTTTTGATTAACTTCAGTAAGTAGGGATATTGGGATTTCAAATCTTCCTATAAATAGGTGACTTTGTTAATGCAGTGTTTCTGGAAATTAATATTCTATAGGAACATTAGTAAACATAATAAAGAGAGGATGGGAAAGTGACTGTCTCTATGGAGGCACATTTCATCCAGAAATCTGTAGCATTTGTAAAGTCTAAACTTTATAAGAAGAAGCTAAGTCAGCTCCTTTGTAGTGTACTCCCTTCTTTTTATTTGCTCTCTCTCAATTTTAACAAATCATGTCCCAGTCGTGTGCTTTAGTTCCTACTGTAGGCACCCTGTAAGTTTTACCGAGTGCCCAAGTCTTGTGTGAGTGACCAAGCAGCACATTCTGTCTCCGTGGGGTATATTTTTAGTGTGGTGTTCAGGGGAAGAAGGTGCAATTAGAACTAACCCATTAACTGTAATAGCTCTTTATGTACTGCACTGACTGCAGACCCCTGTGAGGGTCAAGGCATTGCCCATTAGCCTACATCTGTCCAGAAACAAGGTTCTCTTTGATCTCTCTAAGTCTAATCTAATTTGTAAGTATTAGATTAGTAAAAAAAAGAATTTTTGAGTAAAATTGGACAGCACAGTCTAAAAGAGATAAATGGAAACTCTGCAAAATGGCCCTGAATTTGATATTGTAATTGTTGGAAGATATGTTTTTGTTTAGACTGCATTTTCTGCTGTAAAGTGACTTAAGCCTTGTCAGCCAAGCTGGTATAGCTCAAGACCTGTTGGGTACTAACAATTCTTTTTGGGTAATAAAAGAAATGTGTTCTGAAACAGCATATGTGCTTTGACCTGGGGACAGGCATTTTATAGGGGAATATCAGAGTCTTTTATTCATGTCCATTCTAGTAAGAATGTTGATGGAATAAAATGAAGGCTGCTTTAGACTGAGCTGGAAAAACCGCCTTGGATTCTTGTGAAGATGGTGGGGAAATGCAGCATGCCTTAGTCTCAGTCACTTGGCAGTCAGGCGTTTTTATCCTCTTCTAGAGGAAGTTTTGCATTATCAAAATCATAGGGCATCTAAGGAATATTATTTAAAGATTATCTGCAGAGATAGTTTTCCTTTCCTTCTGTTTTTCTCTGAGCATACAGCCATCTGAAGTTGATTGCAGCATGTCTGTTAGGGAGTTATACTTCTTGGATCCATGGAGGGTGAACTGCTCAATAGGGCTCAAAAAGGGTAAATAGGGCAAATACATCAAAACTTGTTATCAGTAGGGATTTACATAAAAGTAAGTTCACTTTTTCTGCAGCTCTCTTGCAACAGACTAGACGAAGAACTATCAAGAACCCCATGAAGAAATAGGTCAAAAATTTTTTTTAAAACCTTTACAGAGTAAGCGAATGCATGCACGGCTGTGTTAAGTCTCATTTCTGAACTGGTTTCTGTTGATGAAAACCATACCTCTTTAATCAGACAGAATTTTTAAGCATATCATAAAGAACTGGGTGACATAGTTTGCTTTCAAGACATCAGAAGCACGAGGCATTCCTTATCCCATATTTGCCTACTGGGAAGCTTATACAACATTTCTCTGCAGAATTTGATACAGCATAGTTGAACCAGAGGAGTCATCAGATGTGTTTATTCCTACAATCCATCCTAAATGCAGACTGCCCACTTGAAACTAGTTCTTGTTTTCAAGGTACAAAAAGAAGTACTTTTATTCAACACTTTCCAGTGCATCAGGAAAAAGAATTTGAACTTTGTTTCATTGTATAATTGAATACAATAACTTGGTGCTAAAAAGTACAAATATGAGAGACAATCCTACTCTCACTGACTGAAGCTGAATTTTGTTCCATTTGAGAAGTGAAATTGCACTACTACAGCTGTGGTAGAACAAGCAGCAGTTTCGGACAGCCTGGAACCACAGAAACCAGAAATGATATGCAAATTATGCAGTGCATGAAACAACCTTACAGTATCTTCTTTATATATTCCTGGCAGGTCTATTCTTCATGGTATGGTAAAGTCCTAATGGAGCCTTCTTTAAAGCTCCAGTCCTACAAAAGAAAAAGCTAGGATTGTCTTAAGAGAAAGGGAGAGCAACCCTGCTGAGCTGAAACTTGCTGGTATCCCATTGCATCAGATCTTGTTGGTGTGTGGTCTTTTTCCTATCAACAAGCATCTGTGGTTTTTTTTTTTTTTGTTGTTGTTGTTGTTCTGTACAACAAAATAGACTGTAGGGAGTGGTTTCTCTCTGACCTTTATTGAGAACTATGCATATGAATTCCTGGATTTTTCTGCCTAATGCTATTATCATCCCTCCACTGACTGGAATTGTGAGCACAGTGAGACTTTATGAAGCAATAGGGTAATAGGACAAATCTAGCCCTGGATTAGTTTCACCCACTATATTCTTTTTCTGTGTCCTCTTTACACATTTTGTCTACTTCAGCTGGTATTATAGTCATGTCTCCTACTCCAAAGCCTTCATTTTGGTTAACAGCCTTTTCACTGTTACCATAGAGTCCCATTACCTTTGTTTCTGTTTACAGTGTGAATAGATGTCCATCATTACATTGTCCATCGTGACATGCATCAGTAACACAATAAATTGTCTAGGGAACCAGTCAGCTTCTAAGAAGAAATGTGCTGTGGCTGCTAATGCATCCAAGGAAAAAGAGTTTTATCCGGGGTGGAAACTTTAGTGAAGGACACAGCAGCCAGCACAGTGGATTTGGAAATACAAAGCCTGTGAGGGACAAGGAAAACAAGAGTAATGGGAACCTCTGGTTTCCTTCTTGTTGACCAGGTGAAGGTAGTAAGATGTGATGAAGAAACCAAGTGTTGATGAACTCATTGATATCTGGTTCATGGAGCAATTGATCACCAGGCCTGCAAGGGGGGTGAGTGGCTTTGCGCCAAGTGATGTGTAGACCTGGAATCCTACAAATACTGTTATGAAGACTATAATATACTTTGGTTCAGCATCCTTGTTAGAGCAAGAGAAGCCAAAAAATTCATCATAGATGTCCCCAGTGGGGAGAAGGGTAGTAAGGAAAAAATGAGAAAATGTTATCAATAAGCTGACATGAACACTATTTAAGGACCCGTTAGAAGAGTCTGCAGGAAGTTTTGCCCAAAACAGAGATTATCAGAGGTAAGAAGAATCTGCCAGAAGCTGAAAATATGTTCAAAGAAAGAAAAATAATATCAAATTAAAAAGTCATGCTCCTGTAGGTTATATATAAAGCCCAGAAATGTACTCAAATTTTTGAGTTTGCCCTATCAACTACAGTAACTATCACGTTTCTTTGAATGCATCAGGAGCATGACACCTGCTTGGATATGTGTAGGAGTAATAGGCAATTGAGATGTAACAGGGATACTCCAACTTGTTAAGGCAAATGAAAGGAAATTTCATTAATTCTGTGAATTGTTGTCCCCTGTGGAATAACCTGGGGAAATTTCCCATGCCACAAGCTTTCCTGTGGGTTACCATTGAAAAAGTCTTTCTGAAACTGAAGTGACTCTAGAAGGCTATAGAAGAAATAGTCAAAATGAACACTAACAAATCACCATAACTAGACTGTGCTCATCCAGAAGCTTCAGAGAACTCCAGCTTGCAGCACTGCATGACTGCTAGCTTAGAGCTGCCTTTATTCCAGGAGGTGATAAATGTGATGCCCAGCTTCAAGAGGTTTTCGGGGTGGTTTGTGGAATTCTGGGCCTGTAAGGCTGACGTAAGTACTTGGTACAGCATAGAAACTATAATAAAAAGAAGGATTAGAGGATATCTGCATAAGTGTCTTGTGCTTGGTAAGAGTTAAGTTGCACATCTGCCTTGCAAATATATTGCTGTTCTCTGTAGGAGTCAACAAGGTTGTAGATGATGTGTGGTATAGTCACTTTGTCAGAGACCTTAGTAAAAACCAGCTTCCTTGTTGGAGGGTTTTAGGAAAGCTAAGCAGTTATGACACCACAAGGACAGTTCTGGTATGGATAGATAATTTGGCTAAAAGTTGGAGACCAAGGTCAACAGTCAGTCTTTGGAGTTGAAGATCACACAGGAATGTGTAGTGGGACCTCTGTACTCTTGGCTCTGCTCACATACGGCTTGGAGAGAAGCTGCTGGAGATATCATGTTATAATAGTGGGGGTGGCAAATGGGAAGTCTGTCTGGAGGACTGCAGAAGGACCTCATAAGACTGACTGACTAAGAAAATGTCAGATGAAACTCAGTTTAAGTAATGATAAATTGATCCATGTGGAGAACAAACAATCTAGTTTGCATAAAAGATGAGTAGTGAGCCGAGCTCACACTGAGAATTGGGGTATCTGGGGTGTGAGGGCCTGGAGCTTTAGTGGATAATTCTGTGAAAATGTCAATTTACTTACTAGCGGTTAAAAATGCAAATCAGATGTTGGGGTTTATAAGGAAAGGGAAACAGAACAAAACATGACATTGTTTATAAATGTGTGGTTTGCCTGCCTCTGAATAATGTGTGGAGGTTTAATCTCTGTATTTAAAAATAATGTAATAGAACTGGAAAGGTTTGGAGAAGGATAGCAAGGGTGATCAAAGGCACAAAAAGTCTTTTGTAGGAGGCTGTGACTGAGCTGGGACTCAGTTTGGAAAGAGACAGCTGAGTAGTCTCTGATAAAGAGGCATGTAGAGGGTTGAATATTCTCTCTGTGTTCCAATTCAAGAACTGCTGAGCATCAAATGAAGCTAATAGGAGAAAGGCTTAAAGAAAAAAAAGTTGCATCTTCATGCAGAGGGTATCGGACATGGAAATTTTTGTTAAAGGGTGTTGTGAACACATTTATGTTAGTTTTATGGAAATTGGATAAGATAAGAGAAAGCTGGTGCTGGGGGCTACTAACTACACAGAAAATAACAGCAGCTCATATCCCTGAGCTAAACCAACAGGAGACTGGAACAAAGTTAAGAATGCCATGCTTATTTTGTCCTTGATCTTCTCTAACTATGGCTCCTGCTGGATACAAGTTATGCCAGGCAGTGCTGAACTTCTAGTCAGATGTAGTACAGCCACTCTTCTGTGACGGAGCAGATCAGGGTCTCTGTTTCAAGCAGCACCATGACCTGGTCACAAGACCAGGGAGCTGCAGCAGCTCTGGTGACCACTGTGCAAAGTGCAAAAGATGAGCAGGTTCTGTAGCCCTCAGGCACTTTGCTGGCCTTTCACCCCAGTGCAGGATGGCTTCCAATTGTTAGTAGTGAGTTTTCCAGTGTTTTGCAAGTGCTTCTCACAAATGTTCAGAGTGATGTGTAGCACAACTACTGAAAAACAGCTTATATAGATTTCACTGGGGCGGGCGGAGGGGTTGAGATTGGTGCTCTCTACTGCATATATTGCAACCTGGGTGTTGCCCTGCAACTTGCTCTCCAGTCTCCAAACAGAGTGAGAGTGTTCAGTGTGCTGCATAATGCTTTTGCAAGGTTTCTTTTTCTTTCTGTATTGCTGAGACTTGATTGTTTTTTTGCGTTACCATTTATTTTCATGCATAGCCTTCCAGAGCCTCTTTGAATCTCACCAGAGTCAGGGAGAATCTTTTCCTTGACCTCCCCAGCTTTGGAGTCAGTCCAGCAGTGTGCTGTGTTCTGTGCTGTACTCTGCTTTCTATTAACTCCAGGGATGCAGTCTTGGAGCACCAATTTTCCACAGCTTGCACCTGAAAGTCTTGATAGCTGAATGTGTTGGAGACACAGGAAGCTGTGCAGTGGGAAAATGTGAAATTTGTGTTTTTCCTGTAAATCATTGTAACTGGCATGTATTTCCACTTCTGATTTCTGGGCATGGATCCAGGAAAAGAACAGACTGAAGAGTATGTTCATTTATTCTTTTCCCTTTCTGCAAAGAAAAACAAATACAGAGCTTGTGCCTATTGGAAATTAAACATCAGCATGTTCCTTTTAAGCACTTTCTATTAAAGTGAGATGCAAAAGTTTATGTGGAATGCTCAACCTGGATTTGAATATGTGCTGAGTTGTCACAGACTGTGAATGTCAGAGATTTGGACAAAATGGCATCCTGAAAGAGGGCATCAAGGCATGGTCCCATGTTTTAGCATCACTCTGATCCACTTAGGTAACATCTGATAACTGCACATCATGACTTGTTGAGGCCAGGCTGCTGCTGTGGAGATGTGAGCTATCATGTTCATGTGGCTGAAGCCTGTAGCCAGTCTGTCTTACTGTGTTTGCTCTATTTTATTTTGTATTGTTTTTGACTCATACTTGTCCAGCAGGTGCTGCAGCATGGCTGGGGGGCTGTTCAGATGCTCAGCAGGGGCATCTGACAGCCTTGTCTTTGTGGATGGTGTGAATCTGCAGAATCACAGCTTTTTGTAAGCTTATGACACTGGGCTAGGACTGCAGTGTGAGTGATATGGAGTGATTTTTGTGAGCTGCCAGGCACCAGGAACACACACATACTCCTTTGTCTTTTAGTTGGACTTCTTCCCCCCCCCCCCCCCCCCCCCCAAAAAAAAAAAAAGCTTGACTGACCTGCTCTCATTGTCCCTTGAATATTAGTGCTCTGACACTCAGCAGAACTGCTGCAGTTGGTCTGCTTGGTCATGGCTGTTGTCTGCACTTTGTGTAAGAGGCTGCTGAAGCCCAGCTGCTGTGAGAGGCTTCTCAGAGATGTTGTTTGTACTTGAATCTTCTGTTGTCAGCCTGATAGTCACTTCATCCTGGAAAACTGTGGCTGGATCTGCAAGATGCAGTTGCTAGGAGCTTACCTGTGTATTGTTCATTCAAAAGCAGATTCTGTCAGCACTTGTAACAAAACTGTATCTGTATTCCTGGTCTTGAGCAGAGCTGCAGGTGTGACTGGCTTCAGGAAAACTGAGAGGAAGCTACCTAGTGGAAAAAAGGATGCTTGCCAATGAAAACAAAAATCTACGAAAGCATTCCATGTTACCATCACAGAAATAGAGGGCATGAGTGAGGGGACCCCCAAAGTAGCTAAAAATGGCAAATAAAACAATTATAGCAGGAAGAGGAAAAGTAATAATGTTTGGCAGAAAAATCAGATGTGTGCATGAAATTACTCACAAGATGGATATTAAAGGCTGGGAGTAGGCACCCATTTTTGAAAGTCTTGTCTTTGGACTTCATTTCTTCTTCAGACTTTTCTTGTGGCTGTATATTTTCTATGGTTTTAGCAGAAGAATGGATGTTTTTCATCCAGCGTATGTTCCTGTCTGGACTGCTCTATCTGAAATCTGCAGACGGTTTTCCTGCCCTCGTGGGAGCCTCTGGCTAATGGGGGGACTGTGTACAGCCCTTCTGTTCATTCTTTCAGGGAGGACCGAAATGTTAATTAGATAGCACTTTGCAATGGAAAGGAAGCAAAACACACCTGCCTCTCGAGCCCTTGATATTAGCCAGATTGCTTTTTACTGGTACATCCTGCTGCCGAATATGACTTGTGCTTGCCAGTTCATGTTCTTAAGAGTGAATATTCCTTTCAGACACTGAGCTGAAATAGTGTGCTTTGACACAACAGAGCCCCTTTTGTTGAACTGCTTAATAGGAACTAAATATTACCAGGTTCCTGTGTTAATGAACAGTTTCTAAGTCTTTGTACTAGCAATAAAGAGTGTTAAATTAATAAGGACCTTTCCCGGTCAGTTAAAGGAGGTCTGCACTAAGCCCAGTGGCCATTCCTACACCATATTTTTATGTGACTTTCAGGAGGGACATGAGACCAAATTAATGAACTAGACTGTTGACCTGTTGCAGAATGTAGAGACTGTTTTTCTGGTAACTAGGGTAGTAGTTAACAGATGAAACGCCAATGTCTGTCCATGCATTGAAGAATGCTCCAACGCACACTTGCTGTTTGTATTAATGCTTTATTGCTCTTTCTGATTCACAGATCGGTGCAAGAGCAGAGATCTTACTGCTAATGTTGACCTGTCTCTTTCTACAGTGCTCCTGAGGCTGTGTATTAGGGGGTAGATGGGGCTTTTGGGCAGGTTGTTGTGCCTGACCTCAGTACAGACACTGCTCATGCCTGGTTCACTGAAGCTTCAGGTACCCTGCAGGAGCTGCACTTGAAGGAAGGCTTCATGCCAAGGCAGGGGCTTACTGCTGCATGCTTCCTTCCATGCTTTCCCAGAACACTGGAGAAGCTAAATGAGCATGTGCTTTCTCTTTCTTTCCCTGCAGCGGTGCAAGGCATGGACAGAAAAAGAGAGGTGCAGGATAGTTCTTTAGCTTTGTGTTTTCTGCTGGAACTTGATCCAGAACAATTGATGCTTACTGTACTTGAGCACCAGAGTAGTTATTTACTGCTAGCTTACCTCTATGCTTACAGCAAATAACCACCAGCCTGCAGTGCAATTCCCTCCTGTGGTGCCTCTGGAGCAGCTCAGAACTGCACTCCCTTTTGTTAAGGATGCAGCACAGCCCTAAATATAAATTGTTTTGGTCAGCTCTTCTACGGCTTTGTGCAGTAAAGAGAAATGTGGAGGTGCGCTATGCAGGTGTCTGTGTAGTCAGCTAAAGAGAGGTTTTGGAAAAAACAGGCTTATGAAAGCTCAGAAACAGTGCCACCTGATAACTAAGCAGAACTAAATATTTCTTACATGATATAAGAAATATGTCTGAGAAATATTTTGGAGAGTGTTTTAAAGTATTCATTATGTTTCCCAAGATAGACTGCGAAGAAATGGAATTATTTGTGATTAAACAAATGGATCTCTTATTGGTAGACATTTTCTTTCTCTAGAAACTGATGAATATAACATCATGCTAGCTTTTGTAAATGTCATATGAAATAGATGAGGAGCGTGACTTGGAGAAACGCTGTAATCAATCACAAGGTGACACAATTCTCTCTTCTTGGTTGATCATCTTCCCAGAAAGCAATTTGAGGAGGGAAAGATTACAAGTATAAAGAAAACAAACCCAAATCTCCCTTCCCTTTGTTAAGGTGGATTAAGTGGGTCAGCAACCATCATTTTCCTGGAAAAGAGAAACCAGAGGCTAAAGTGTGGTCTAGACTTTACTAAAAGCTTTTTAGTTATTTGAATAAATGGGAACTGTAATAGTGTGTAAATGGCCCATTCTGTAAGCTGCTGGTTGAAGTCAAGCGGAAACAAAGTCATTATAGGTAAAGATGCAAAATGGGAGGGTGCTGTTAAACCAAAATGTAAGATGACACCTTGAGGTCAGGCCAGATGATGATTATAATAATAATAATAATAATAATTCAATGAAATTCTTTTATAGCACCCAAACTCTGTTCATGCTTCCAGGAATGGCTCTGTTGATACTGAGGATACCTCAGTTACATGTAGCTGTGCTTTTCATCCTCCAGTCATTTCTGTTATACCCTTACTGCAGTTTCATATCGTTCAGGTAGGTGGTCCCCCCCTCCTCATGGTTTACAGCTGCCTGCTGAGGGTCAGAGCTTTCAAGGTGCTTGCACAAATAAGGGAACCACAGATGTGCCACCTATATGCCCTTTTGCAGGCTGTGTGCTCCGTGTTCTGCTCAGAGAGGAGAAACAATGCTGCTGTGCAATGGGTGGCCTTATTTTAGATGTAGCCTATGGTGAGCTTTTCAGCTTGACATTTCAAGGGTAAAACAGCAAGCTTCTGCTTAAAGATTTGGGAAGATACAACACGTGGGCTTGCACTCCATAGTGGATGATGTGACTACAGCAACTTGCCTTCACTTGCTTGGGTGTGAAGTGGGTCAGTATTAGTGACAGCCCAGCAGCTCCTCTGCTAATTGGTATCCTGAGGTCACTGACTGCCGGTGAGGCAGTTCACCTTCTCACACAAGAAAAGCATTTTGGGCAGCCACTCTACAAAAGTTCTTAGCGTGGAAACTTCAGTGACACGTGAATTTTGCAGTCAGAAATCACATGCTGAATGTGACAAAAAAGAAGAGACTGTATTTAAAGCATTGCCTTTAAGAGAAAGAAATTAAAATTCCTTATCCCTTTGATAGCTAAAATTTCAGAATTTTAGGTGGTAATTTTTAGAAACTCTCTTTAAGCAAAAGAAGATAAAATCATTCACGTGTGAGCCTGTGAATGTCAGAACCTGGCTTTTAAAAAGAGACATAAACAGCATGAGGTTCATTGTGCTTGCTGTGGTGGATCTTCAACAGGTGAGTCTGCTGCTGCTCAGCTGACCTGTGGAGCATGGGAGCAGCAAACCCATGGGAGCACTGCCTCTGAGCTGGCTCCAGAATGGCCAGTTTTCGCCTTACAGTGTGGTTCTGCTTGCAGCCTTGAGCTTTAACAATTCCTATTTCTGTGGGAGGGCTGCAACATGCACTTTTTTTGGTTTCCCATCTTCTCCTTCTCTACAGACACCTACAGAAGCCTTCTCCTGGATGGAGGGATTGGAAAGCTGCTGCTATTAAGATAGGTACATTTGTATGCAGTTTGATTTGCTGACCTGATCGTCAGTGAGGTTCCTTGGATGATCTTTTCCCTGTGCTTCTGCATCAGGCACTTGGGCTGATGTAACACATCTCTGACTGCTTTAAGCACACAACAGTGTCGGGTCAACAAAAAAGTCAGAAAATATCTCTAAGTAAGGAAAATTTCAGTGAATGTTATTTTCTTAACTCTGGCTGCCGACAGTGTTGTTGGGGGCTCACTCTGTGTTCTGCTGTCACTTGCAATATGCTCAGATGTGTAAGGATCTTCATGTTCTGTAATGATCCAAGACCTTCTGTATCCCTCTCCACTGATCTGAAAAATAAGCAATTTCAGAGGAGTTGTCATCAAAGCTAAAAAAAGCTTCTGAACAGTAGTGTTTCTTTTTTTTTTAAAGCCTACCTAACCCCTCTGTCTGAAGCACTGGAAATGTGTGAGTTCAGTAGGCAACTTCAAACAATATCACACACAATTGTGAGCTCTTCTACAATGGCCCTTCTTTTGAAAAAAGTTTTTCTTTTATTTTCTGGTTCAGATAACAACGTGGGCATATGGAAGTGTAAAGGATAATGGCTGGAAAGGTTTCTAAATTTTAGATACCCAGAGAGATTTGGAGTGAAAGAGTTTTGCTGAAGCTGGAAAACGGGAAATGAAATGGAGATGTGGCTAGACCATTTTCACTAGAAGCTATGAAACAATCTTGGTTTTCATGACAAGTCTTCAAATCACCTCTTAAGCCCATGGGCAAAAATGACCAGAAGGCACATGCCCGAGATGCCCATTTGATTTTTGGCTATGAGTTCTTCAGTAAATACAAGAAACAATCAATATCAGGGAGAACTTAAAACTTCTTTTATGCTTGATATCAAAATAGTAGGCTTTTTATATGGATTAGCATTGCTCTTGGAGAGTGTTCTGGGTCAGTATGGTCCAGGAAACATTAATTATGTCATATAACTAAACGTCATAAGCGCCAGGACTTTTTTTAGGAAGAAATTCTTTTCTGTGAGGGTGTTGAGTCATTGGAACAGGTTGCCCAGAGAAGCTGTGGGTGCCCCATCCCTGGAACTGTTCAAGGTCAGGTTGGATGGGGTCTGAGCAACCTGACCTAGTGAAAGGTGTCCCTGCCCATGGCAGGGAAGTTGGAACAAGATGACCTTTAAGGTCTCTTCCAACCCAAAGCACTCTATTATTTTGTGGAAAGGGCAACTGGGTCTCCTTTTGGCACTTGGAGGAAGAGAGGTGTCAGTAGAGTAAAAAAATGGGAAAACACAGAGTGAAGGGGAGGAATTGGTTTAGGGGAAGAGGAAAGTACAATGGAGGAGTCACCCCTGGGTTGAGAAGAAGGATAAGGATGAGGAGACAGGAGATGACATCAGTACTCTACTGAATCTGCAATGAATATGGCACATCATGCACAGTGAGAAACCAGGCTGGCCAGATTGAAATACTTTCCTTTTGTTCTCCGTGCCTGTGTGGTTACTGTCACTAAGTGTCAGTGTAACCACTGCTTCATTCCCTGGATCAGCCTTTTGTTTGCAGGATACACCTGCCTAGCACTACTGAAGATGGTCTACCTACTGGTTTTCTCCCTGAGAGATGGAACAGGTTGAGGCTTGCTCCTGAAAGTGAGGAAAAATATCCCTCTAAACATATGTGTCTGAGCTTGACCTCTCAACTGAAGGCATGTTGGCATGGAAAAGCTGTTATCATGTTTTTGGGGCATTTTACCTTCACTAACTTTCTGGTGGTAATATGGGAAATTATAGCAATCTAACTGTACTAACTCATTAAAACCCAGAAGAAGTGGCTCATGAGAACAACACAGAAGCATAGCTAGTGGTCAGTGATGTGGAGCATGAGCATAAAGTATCTCAGAAAAAAAACTTCCCCAACTTTTATTTCTATAAATAGGAGTCAGAAATATGTAGCAAGAGGAAATATATTTTCAGCCAGACTCCAGATAAGGTACAGGAAAAGAATTTAGCTTCAGAGATGGTTGCTCCATCCTGCCACTGGAGAGCACAAACCATTGGTAAGGATTAGATACTGGGCTACCTAGTGCCCAGACAAAAAATATTATGGGTGAATAAAAGAATACCTCATTTTTATGAGGTTCGAAAGCAGTAAATACATTTTAAAACCTCAGAAGATGGTTCGGATAAAGCAGATGCTGATTAAAGAAGAATC
Organism: Corvus brachyrhynchos; assembly: GCF_000691975.1. NCBI lineage: Eukaryota > Metazoa > Chordata > Aves > Passeriformes > Corvidae > Corvus > Corvus brachyrhynchos. Next base: position 786,129 of record NW_008236196.1, on the reverse strand, counting down.
GAACTGACTTCTCTCTGACACAGAAACATTACCCAGTTATACCATAAACAATTTTCTAGCTGGTGCAGCTTCCTCCTAGCATGTACTTCTGCTTGGTGTAACTTCTGTAATTACAGAGGAGGTTTTCTTTCAACACATTAGAGTAATTTATCTGTATGAATGTTCGTCATGACTGATGTTTAGAGAAGCATTCATGTGCCTTCACTTAACTACTGGGTTTAGTTGCTGCATGTTTCCTGACCCAGTTCCTCCTCATTATCTGGTTTTCTTTTCTGTATGTTCCAATATTCATTTACTTCTTTGTGGAGTGTGAGACATGAACATAATTTTTTTCTTAGGATGCTTATTTCCAAGATCCCTTTTATTCATATAAATATGAATAGAGGAGAGCGCCTCTCCTCTTCTTTTGATAAAGTTCTAAATTTCTCAGCATCCCCAAATCTCTGTTACCCATACTCCCCTTGGATAAGTATCGGTTTACTGCATCAAAAAAAGCCCTTTAGCTGTGACTTTTCCTACCACTGTCATAATGCTCTAATTAATTTCTCTACAGACTCATTTCTTTTACCTGCAAAGTCTTCCTCGTTGTCTGTATCATTGTGATCTGCTTGCCTGCTGGACCATCCTCTGACTGCACTAGGAAGGCAGCGTTACCTACTCAGAAATATATTACATACTCACATATACATAAAGTGTAGCATTACATATGCAGAACTGCTGCCTATGTGGCATTCATCTTCTCTGAACTTCTGCTATACAGCTTTTTCCTCTGAAGTCCTTCAAGTTCCTTTCCAGTTTCTCTGATTTTGATTTTCCTCCTAGTTTGCTTTAAAAACACTTCCAATAGTCCTGCTTTTCACTTTTAAATTTTCATTCTAAATTCCTGAGTGCCTTGACTCTCATCTTATCTCCTGACCAGGTTCTGGAGATCCTGTAGTTTTTCTGATTCGTACCTGGTGTTCTACAGATTTGTTTTTTTATTGATGGTACTTTCTGTGCTCATGATTTCACCTTCAAAGATTTTGGTTGGTTACATTCACCTGCTTTCCTTTTGTTGCACACACTACCAGTAAAAATGACTCTGGATTCCTCTGCACTTTGACTATGTTATTATCATATAATCTCAGTAGTGCAGCAACAAGAACTTCTCTCTTATTTGGAGCTTCATCTACTGAGTGCTGCCTTTCCATAACTCTAGGTCATCTGTTTGCGCCTCATCTCAATTATCTTTTCTCGCTCACCTCCTTTCCTCCTGCCTTAGCCTATGATCATAGCTTATGATCTTATCTCTCTAATTAGCTTTTAATCTTGTAAATCCTTTTGAGATAAAAATTGTCAGATTGTATTTATAACTCTCTTCCAATACATTGCTATATAACATTTGTAGCATCTTTACTCCTGCAAAACAGCAAAGCTCAACGTATAGACACACCTGAAGTGCAGCTGTATCCAAGCTGAAAGACCATGGATGTTAAACAGCCTACCATTACCATTCATGCAGTAAGCATGAATGCAATGTCTAATACCCACTTGACACCAGAGAAGGCATTTAAGTGCAAAGTATATACATACACACAGTGGAACTGTTAAATTCCCCAAAAGTGCCAGGAGGTACAATACTGTCCCTGTATACCTCTTCCGTGCTTTGAAGTGATAACATTTCTTGTTATGAGTTTGAAGGGATAAAACCTTTGGACTGTAAAATGAGAAAAATTGATCTGATAAAAAGTTAAACATAGGTTTAGAAGACAGTTCTTAGATTAAATTAGATGCAGAACATAAAGCTAAACTTTAATGATGCTTCTTCATGTGCTAATCAGTCCCATACTGGTCATCTGAGGATACTGATGAGAGATGAAAAACAGAAGAATTAAAGAACAATTTGGAAGAATAAAAGCATTAAGGAAGGAAACCCTGTATTATTCAAGGTTTAGGCCCTCATCCTGCAAGGTTTTATAAAATTGCAGACTGACTTAATTCAGCAACACTGAAGATAATAACAGTGCTTAAAAATAAGCATATATAAAAATTTTGCAGGTCCAGGGCTGATTGAAATAGGCTGTGAACATATAATTTTAGGATAGAAAAGGGAGAATTTAAAGGGTAGCCAGACATCTTGAAGTATATTTTGTACATATGCATTCTACACTTCTGTCCTTGTCGGCATTTCGATCTCATTAACAAACAGTGAAACTGTTTTTATGAACACAAAATGCAGCTGGGTTCTGCTCTGATGATTTTTACTTTTCAAACAAAGACAGTGGATAGAGAAGGTGGATGAATGCTAAATTATCTAAGCTTGAAAACTCAGGACCCTGCAGGATATTTGCCTCCAAAATGAAAATATGCTTCACCTCTCCTTTTGTGGAAGGCACTTGGATACCATGACAAGATAAACTCAAAAGAGTAGGTAAGAAATAGGGGCAAAGGGACTTAAACAGGCCGTTTTCAAAGCCAGGACACTGGTACCACTGCTGTTATTCTTAAAATTCTTTCAGTCTCTCTATAGATAGGTCAAAAATTACTGCATTCCACCGTTATTTTTTCCTTTGAAGACTGTGGGACTGTCTCACACCTAAGTAAATTGCTTCCATGCAAACTTTCTCCCTGAGGGAAGCTGCCCTCCAGTTTTCTTCCAGTTATTTCTGTTTTGCAGAAGGAAGGACTTCCCATTTAGAAAGGTCCAGTGTGTGGTTTCCATTTCTTTCAAGCAGCTGCCAGTGTGCTCTTGCTTAATTAATATAAAAGTGAACCTTTCATCTTAGAAACATGCTATTGAGACCCCCAAATTTTTTTATATGATCAAAATTTGTATATTTGAAGAACAAAATACTTGAAAATCTGTGCAGGCAAAGAGCACAGCTAAGATAGTCAACAGCACAGGGTTACAAATATTCACCAGGAGGGATCTGAGGTGGAAGCACTTGATAAACAATGAATGAAGTGAGACACAGTAAATAGAAACAGCACCTGGAGATGTGCATGGCTAAGGAATCACAAAAAAGAAACCAGTGTATGTGATGAATTTTAACACACCATTCTCAGATTACTGGCTTTAAAAAAAATAACTACATTTTTGTTTATGATGTTTTCATATTACAAATTATATCCAATCTGAGAATACTCAGATTTTGTAGGATTACACTCTGCCAGGTATGCATTTAGGATTCCACTGATAAGGATCATTTTTTAAAGTAATGATGAGTTGAAATCCTGTGTTGTTGAACAGGCTTATTTCTTATTGAAGCTAGCAGAAACTGCAAGTTTTCAGAACCTGTTTGTGCAGCCAGTCCTAAGATCATATTTGGTTTTCTTTGGTCTGAACATGTGATAATCCCCAGAGAAATCGACTGTATAAGAATGGATGGCTGTTAAGAAAAAGGTGCAGAAGGCTACACACAAAGCAGGCAGAAATGTAAGGACTTGAATGGAAAGAGAAATGAGGACTGGTAGGGAAGGAATAGAAATTATTCCAAACATATAAAAACATCAATAAAAAGAGGTTATGAGACCAGAAAAGTGTGTGGGGACTGAGGCCATAGTTCAGCTAAGATACCTGTCCTTAGAATTTACAGTTACAATAAACAACCCATGCTGCACAAGAAAAAAGAGGAAAAAGGAATTTTAATGCAAAACCCCCCTGTTTGTATGTGAATAAACTGAGTTTGTTGAATGTGGAGGGATCATAACTGGCATTTGTTTTTTGGGCTTTGGCTACTGGCTGCTTCTCATGTGACATCTAATTGTCTGAGGGGCTGATCTTCACCCTCTTAGCTGTCTGCTCTGCTTTTCTGATTGCTGGAAGGTCACCACTTGGCTTGTGTTTGAGGTATGTTTTAGGGATGCATGTGTTTAGAAACAGTTTAGGAATTACTCTTTCTCTAGCCACCAAGACTCAGTACAGTCTCAGGTAGAAAAGTATGAGGAGCTATGCCAGAAAGGCCTTCTCTCTACAATTTATTGATTTTTATTGTTTAGACAAGAGAACAAGCAAAGAAGTGTCATTGGTAGGCTTGGATTTAAAAGCCCTGAAATTTCTGAAAGTGAAGGGAGGTCTGCAGAAAACTCAGGTGAATAGGCTTGTATTTCTTCTCTAGATAAACAATCCAATGAAGATGCTTTCATGCTGTGCATCTAAAGGCTGCTTTAAAACTAGCAAGGTAGGAAATAATCTTCTTGTCCACAGTATGACACTTGTATCTCCTATAGCACTAGCTTGGCTGATAAAGGAAGAAAATACCTTCTTAAAACAAAAAGAAGATTGAGTTTATATCTAATTGTCTCATTTACATTTATGGGTAATTTTTGATAGTTTTGTCTGAAATGCTTTCCACCAGAAATAACAAAATCCTCATTGTTTTAATTTTGAGACTTACTTCTCATTCACCCTTTCAGGTGGCCTGAGGCAAAGTGATTAGGTTTTGGGAATTTTTGTGGGAAACAAAAGAAGTTTTGATTTTTGATAGCAAGTTGAACTTCTGCATGGAGCAATTTACTGGAAATAATGTTTCTGCTCTTTTTGTTGTTGAAGTTTCAATGCTGAAGGGCATTTTCTGGCCAAAGTTTCTGCCTGTTGAAATGGAGCATACAGTACTTCAGCCACCATTTCCCTCACAGGAGTGAGAGCTTTGGGTGATGATGACGTGGTCCTGTTTTCATGCAGTCTTAGAGGCCTTTGGCCCAGCTCTCATCAGGTGTAAATTCTTGTCATTCAACCTAGTACATGTCTAACCAAAACAAATATATTGATAAAAACCCCATGCTGCTTTAAGAAAATCCTGTCATGTTATAGAATCATAGAATCATTTAGGTTGGAAAAGACCAGACAATTCTAGACTTTTTTGTTTAGTTTTGTTTTTTAACTCAAATTTCCTCTTTTTCTTGTGTCTGAACTTTTCCCATGGCTCCTCATTATGTTTTCTCATAGCAGTTCCTACTTGTTGAAGTTTGTGCTTTATCCCTATTGCAGAGTTATGGAAAGCACTCACCTTCTGGCTAGAAAACTGCAGGTCTTGTATATTTAATCAAGCAGAGAACAGTCTAAGGCAGTGATAATCACTTTCAACCTACGTTTAGCAGCTGAGGATTCTCCATTTTGTGAGTGTGCAATTGTCATCACAGCTGACCTACAGTGAGATAAACTCAAAGGAGAGACAAGAGTCATGCAAAGTAGTTTGTCTTGATGTTAGAACAAGATGGCAAAGTCTGTTAGTGTGGTTAAGAATGACCCATTAGGAGTTTCCAGGATGACTGCTGAGAAAGGTATTTTCTCCATATACTCCAGAGAGGTTTTGCTTAGAACCAACATTTTCTTTTAGGCTGCCATCACTTTATCAGGATGTCTGTTTTCCAAAGGCCTAATCTCTCAAGGTTTTGAAGTGGCTTTGAGAGTTGAAAATTGTGAGCTCATCTCAGTGTTACTCAACATTTTATAGGATTGGATACTGGATGCATAAAATGGACATTGAATCACCTGCATTCCCCTTTAAGAATTCTAGATTTCAGGAATTTTGAAGAATCACATTCAGAAAATTAAGACCACTGTGAAGCCTAACATTTGGAAATATTGTCTGCTTTTAAAATCCCGAAGTTGTTTACGGACATAACTGCTAAGTGTTGTGATTGCTGCAAATTTATTCATCAGAACTACCCTTGATATGCTTGAGAGCATCGGTGTTTAAAGCTATTTGGAGAATGTGGGAAAGCATCTGGGAGACAACTGCTAGATTTAGAGCTATTTGTGGTGCCAGGGGATCACATATATTTTAAGGGAATCTTAAATCTTTGAATCTTTCATGAGTATAATGTGTGTATGTATGAGACACAGGATGCTTACTGCTTCCCCTTAGCACACCACCAAATACTTGGTTCTCTTATGCTCAATACTTAATGAGGATGAGAAATACAAAAAGCCAAGTTGACTGCAAGGAAAACACTTCATTTAGTGGGAACATTGCTCATGGTAATTTTATTTGCTTCTCTGTGAATTCCATTCTATTCTGAAATAATAATCCTATAGAGCCATAGGTCATTCTGGGGAAAAAACCCTCATACATTTGATTGGTATGTTTTATACAGACAGCTGGGTAAGATGAGACAAAGTAAAAAAAAGAAAACAAAGAAAGGATAAAAGTGACCAAATGTGGAGATGAAAATTTCTGTCCTATTCCCTTTCAATTAACTGCTTTACAAACTTCCGGGGCAAGGCTGTTCTTGTTTAATGTTTCATGATAAACAATTTTCAGCAACAGAAAGACAGCAGTGGAAAAGACTCAAAAGTGACTGGGAAGTCACTGCTTACATAGAAACCCTGACCAAGGCAGTGGAAGTGAGCTCTACAGGCTGTAGGTTATGCACTTACATGCTGGAGCTGATTTTATCTAAGAATGTCACTTTTGATAAATAGTGCCCATTGTATATTGGGAAAAATCATGATAGTTGGGGGAAATGGAAGGCAGTGAGCATCAGAGAGGAAAAAAAGAATATTGAAAAGAAACTTTAATTATGTTGGATTCAGTTTTTGAGATGGAAAATAGCGACGTTATCTATCAGATAGTCGACCATCCATCATTCGTGTTCATCCATCCTCACCACTGGAACATTTGAAATGCATGGTCAAAGTGCCAAAGAGACACAGATACAAATATGAAGAAAGTGGGTTATATATCTTTAGCTCAGTGCTAAGAGTAGCTAAAACAAAAGGCTTCTTATTACTTCCAGTTAGTATTGTACTACTCCTTTAACTTGCCCAAACTTTATGTCTCAGAGTAGAGCTGGACTTCCACTTCAGACAGAGAAATGTACATAAAAAAGGTTTAGAACTTTGCAGGTTTTAGATATTAGTCATTGACCCCAGATTTGAAAACAAGCTCAACACTGCTCAGTGATTTAGTGTTAATTACAAATTTTTAAATTGCCATGCTTTAGCTTGAGATTGGTGGGAGTTTGGACAAAGTTTCCAAATGGAAAACACAATCCTAGTATTTAATGTTTAATTTTTTTTTTTCCCAAACCCAAGATGATGGGTGGCAGTCATGAATATATGGGAATGAGCTACTTTGCAAAGAATCACATTAGCCAGTGGTGCATCCCCTCCCAGAAAGATTTTAGCAGCCATTAAGACATAAATTTCATGTACTGTGCTCTGATGAGCACAAGAAACAACTGCAGATACTACTGATTGTTATAAACAGAGAATACAGATTAGGAATATTTAGATTTGAATAACTAATCAGCACATAGATGATGTAGGAAGAAAAAGCCTTTTATTTCAAAGTGCAAAATATATAGGAACTGTGACTAAAAGGTTTTATCAAACATTTGAAACGAAAGGTTGGTAAAAATAGCTGAGTGATACACCCAGTTTAAGCATGGCTCTGGTGAGTGATTAAAAACATTGCTCTGAACTATAGCATTTTTAATTGTCACAATGCTGCTACTGTGGATCTGCTGATAATTACTGTTCTGTAAAATTGTCAGACAGGAGCAGAAGTGAAAAACAAGAGAGGGAGACTGAATAGCACAGACAAACCACTTAGAAGTAACCTGGTTATTAACCTTCAAAAAGTTGTCAGAAAAAAGGTAATGATTCCATTATATTTTATGAGTAAAGAATGACTACAGGCATTAATTGTTCTTTGGATATAGAGAATGAGTAATTTGTTGACTGTGAAAATAAATGAGATAATTCACTGATTAGAACTGATGCTATCCACAGTAAAAAACCTAGCAGTGCAAATGTATTAGCATGTCTTTTGTCACTGGAGTGGCACAAGCAGTACACAAATATTTGGATGTCAGTCCTGGGATTGTGATGAGGCATTGGCATCACAACTTTCAGGTTCAGACTTGTGTTCTTCGGGTAAAAGGTCCTGACGAAATACGGAGCATTGGAGATGTGCTCCAGATAGACTGTTACATTTCAGATTCCAAACCAGAAAGCAACAAGCGTTCATTACATAGTAGATATTATAGCATTAGATTGCATTTTATTGGCAGAGCAGTCTCATAGTTAGTGCTAATTTTTAACACCTCTAAGGGTTTGAGCTTTGTTTTGTAAAATAAATAGGTCAGGAGAGATGAATCAGCTCACAGAGATCATACAAAGGTTGGCATCAGAACTCGGGTTTTACAGGTTAATCTGTGCTTATTTTGCAGTCTCAGATAAACAAAATTGTATTAACAGTATGGGAAATTACTACTACTATTTGCTGATATTCCAAGCCACAGTATTTTTTATCCCTCTGGAAAAAATCAGAAGGTCATTTAGAACAAGCCTAGTCACACAGCCACCATTAAAAAATCCACAAGAGAAAGAGGCTGGTTTGTTCTGCATTGTTATTTTCTGCTAAGTGACTTGGTACTTTGCTTCCTTATAAGAGTCACCGCATTTTTAGATATTTTGATGCTGCTTTTTTCAGTTAAATGACCTCAGCACTTCATCACTGCATTTCTCAAAGAGGTCAGGACTGACAAAAAGGTGTTTTGTTGTAAGTGCTTTGCAGAAGTAGTGGAAATGCAAAAAAACCCCAAATGGGTTCATTGACGGTATTAGTGCATCTGTTTCAAGTACAAATTGTTTATAATCCATCTGTGCCACTAGTGTCAAGGAATTATTTGTTTCATAAGAACTACTTTAAGGACATGTTATTGGGAAGTTCCTGAGTGGAAAGTCAGAAGATAAAAATTTAATGGAAATGTAAACATGACTGACTGGGTGAACCTTTTTTGTTTTTTTAAATTTTCTTTCAGTGGTGTTGAAAGAATGGGCTTGCTTGACTTTATGGTACAGTTTTTCTGAAATCTGAAGAATTCCTTTTGCTCTGATGGAAGCGGGAAAAAAAATTATGATATACCATTAAACAGAAGGGCAAAATTTTCTTCTGTTGCCCCCAGATAAAGATGGGAGCAAGAACCTTTCCTGATGTGCTAGGTATCTGTACTTGTGGAAGTCCGCCAGAGTGACTGCAATCACCCTGTCAAGCAATCAGTTCCCACTCGTACAAAGTTGAAGTTTACTAGTGATGTATAGCAAAATGTCTGAATTAATGCCTGTAAGAGCCATCCAGTGACATGATGCCACTTAGGAACTCTTCTTACTTTAGTTGTTAGCTTAAAATATCGATTTTGCTGTGCTTAGGTGATAAATTTGTAATTTCAAATTTACAGGGATGAGCTTCCTGTTTTGTAGCTAACAATGGCCTTGTGGTATTTTTTTACTGTCCACAGATGCAATAAAGAAAAAATTTAAAAGGGGAAGAAAAAAAATAGTCTACCTTCCCTAGGAACCAGTGAGGTTTCTTTTCACAGGAGTGAAGCCCTAATTATTTCCAGTCATGTCAAAGGGAATTTTGCTCAGTTATCTTTCAGCACATATTAAGATTCTTGTTTCTAAAGTGTTTCTGTTGGATCACATTAGGCTGATTAGATGGTAGTGAAGCTCATTGCTCTTTTTGAGCTCTGGTACCATATTTTTTTCTCCTTTCTTCACGCTCCTTAGTGTCGCATTAACCATTTTCTAATTTTTGATGGTTCATCTCAGAGTGCCCTGAAGAAAATATTGACCAAACTGTAGGTACTATAGATAATTTAAGGAACTTGAACTTGGTGATTAAAACTGCATGGCTTCTTACATGAAATGATAGAAAAAGGCTTGCTACAGTAATTTTGGAAAATATGGTTAATGCTCCTGGATCTCTTGAGAACAGGGAAGAGAAGTGACCAAAGAGAGAGCTTGAGAACCCTGTGAGGGCTTGGGCAGAGGACTGAGAATTGGCTGAGGAGAGAAAACTTGAACAGAGGTAGCTGAGAGTCAGGCCAGCTGGGAGGGATAAAGACCTTGAAGCTGAAGAGGCACCAGGCAGTAACAAAAGTGCCCAGGGAGGGTGTGTTTGGATCCAGTTTATCACTGTTTTCCTCTTCTGTCAGAGATGCAGAGAGAGAGAAGAGCTGCACTGCTGTTTTTTCTATCATAATCACAAAGACTTCTGGTTACAGCCTCTGCTTCCTTACATCTCTGAGAAATGCTCTAGCTTCACTAGACGTATTATTGACTGAACATATCGGCTGGGGGACCTGCATTTCTCCTCATTCATCTCACGATGCATAAAATGATGGGAACATGTTTTTTTTTTCTTGCATGGGATCTTTCTTTTTGATGGGGCATTGGGTAAGAATGATGACACTCTGAGATGTAGTGTAACTATTCTGGGAGGGCAAGAAATTTGTTTCTTGCAGTGAGCTGAGGTGTAGGTACCCTAGCAAACTACAGTGCTGGTGGGCCCTTACAGCAGTGGGGGCCCTTGCATGGGCCCTGGTGAATGGGAGAGACCTTGCAGGAAAGAAAATCTCCTAGAATCTCTCCCTGATATGTGACTGAGGGCTGTTTCCAGACTGTACTCCAGATAAATGGTTCTTCATGTGTTTTACTGCTTAGTGCATTTAAGGACTGTGTTTCCCTGATCCACTTGTGTTGAACAGACCACTGAACATCTCTTTACTGGTAACACCTGACAGATGTCTGAACTTTGTTACTGCAATAAACCCAGAAACCTGCATGAGGGACTTCTGGACCTCCCCTCTCAATGGCACCTATGAGATACTCTATAAAAGGACCAGCTGCCAGTCTGTCAGAGAAGAAAAGCTGTAGCTTGGAGCTACAACAATTAATTCCCTTTCTAGCTTATAACTAGATTGCAGATGTATTGCAAGAAAGCCCAGACTAGAATCACTCTCAGAAGATTAGGTTATTAGGAGGGAAGTCAGAGTGTGCATGGCCAGGGACAGGCAAGTTTGTGTTCTGTGCTTTACAGCCCTATATATCACAACATTAAAAAAGAAAAAAAAAAAAAAAAAAAAAGGAAGACTCATTTGACTGGCTGATAAAATACTAATCTCCCAGTGAGGAAGCAGACCTGTTTTTTTTTAATGACATAAAGCCCTACCTCAACCAACTTTTAAAAAACTATTTTATTTTTAAAGTAAGCTTTCAAAATTGCCCTGTTAAAAAAGCAAAGGAAAGAATGCCGA
>NW_008236196.1:758935-775079 GCF_000691975.1 Corvus brachyrhynchos | reverse complement strand
ATGCCGAGGCTCGTTTTTTTTTCCTTTTCCCAGTTTATCATTAAGATAAAGGCAATTTCTGTTTTCATTGAAATGAAGGGAACATTGACAGCTTTCAACAAAGGGGCAGGCTTGGATAAAAACTTAAGTCGTAAAACCTGAAAGCATGGAAGAATTGTACTTCAAAATCTAGCTTTTCAATTTTAATTAACAGTTAATTAATCTGATAATTAAACAGGTCCTTGTCACACTATGCAAGGCAAAGAGATGATATTAAAGCTGCTATAATAAATTTTAAGAAAAGATGTCTGAATCTCACAGTATGTAACCTTAACCTTCAGAATGTTAGCACAGCTTTTGTTGCACAGGCAGACATTTTCATTTTGAAAGTGGCCACAGCTGAAAGGTTAAAAACTGTGGGGAAAGCTTCTCCCTGACGCTAAGAAACATCTGTTCTCACAAGATAGAATTTAGTGCATTGCTGGAAGAGATTTGACATTTCTGGCAAACAGTGACCTAGCTCAAATAAAGGAGAGGGCACAATAATCTGAATAGACGGAAATTTTTTGTGACTCTCCTCAGCGGTGTGGCTCTGTAGGAAGAGAAGGGGAAAAAACCCATCTCCTTAGAGCCACATCACCATCAGAAGATATCCTTAGCTGAGACAATTCCTCCCAGAGGGGCCTTGTTACTAATTACATTCCTTATGCAGGAATCTCAGATTTAGAGAAACTGGATTACCACTGAGTATTTTGTTTGATTCAAGTAAAGAGTCAATTTGTTCAAGTGGATAAACCAGCAAATACTCAAAAGGAAGACTTGTGAAAGAAATTTGTCCTTGTGAATATGACTGACATGTAATTTATGGTGGTGACTGTTCACTTTGGTATTTGTTTCCAGTGCTGTGGCATGTCTTGTCAATGCTAAGAACGGGATTAGTACTTTAGGACTACAACACTCACAAATGGATGGGCAGTCAAGTCCTAAAAGGATGAAAAGTCAGACAAGCTATGATTTGGGTCAAAATAATGATGACAAAACCTTAATTTCCAAGACAACTCCTCTCCTCCCCCTCCTCCTTCTCCCCACCCACCCCCTCAGTATTTATACACGTGGTTTCAACCAAAAGAGGTGAGAGCTGAGATCTAATATGAACTGAATAGGCTACAATTTCTGTTTAATTTCAGATGAGCCACTGAAAGCATGGTGAAGTAATCTATGATTTGAAAGTTCTTATCCCAGAAGAACACAGTAGTTTTTTTTCCTTTAAACTTGCATTTTGTGCTCAGACACTTGATCATTCAAGTCATTTGAGTGTCTGCGTGCCTCTCTGATCTGGATGAGGCAGATGTTTGGTGATTGCTGTAGTGGTATATCTGTTCTTCAGTGAAAATATTTCCTTTGATTTGTGGTGCAGTAAATAGCTTATCAATGCCTGGCACAAAACGCTTATCTTTATCTCTTTGTAGATGTGTGTCCCCTCTAAGCCTAATGGATATTTCAAATCAGTGATTGCTAACTTAGTTTCACAAAATAAACTGAATATCATAACAAAAAATGATTGCTGCTAGCCAGGATATTACAGCATTACTCACCTCTACTTTCTGATGTTTTAATGCCACTTTCAATGATAGATAATTAGAAATGGCAGAAGGCAATGCATTGCAGGCAGCAGAGTGGCTGTGGTCTTCTGATACCAATATTAGCGGCTGTGCTCAGACCATTAATATCAGTATTTGTTCACAGCTCCATGGTGGTAAGGCAGTCAAGGCATTACCTGTTCTTTTTTTAAAGTGACAAATGTAGGTTTTCAGATCTTTCTGTGGAACACTGACTTGTCAAAGATGACTGCTATACCTGAGAACTGTGCAATGTACTCTTTGCAATAGTTTTCTTCTTTTCAGTAATAATGTTCTATAAGAAACTGAAACTGGAATTTCCCTGGATTTGAACGTTTCAATTGATTATAAGCTCTGCTTGAGGGGTTGTACATGAAATTTCTCATGTGTTGATTTGCTGGAGTATAATTAAAAAATGTTACCTAATTACTCTTTTTTTTTTCCAGCTGGATATCTATCAGTCTGTTGTGTATCCAGTTACCAGTTTTCATAGACTTTCAAGAGTTTATGAATCTTTGATATGTCTTTGATGATCTCAAATGTCCTTGAAAAATATCATGGGGAAGACACTAGGCAAAAATGTAAAAAATGTCTAAAATTCTTGGAAACCAGACATAAAAGACTGCATCATGGCAAGGTCTCACCCCAGGTCTCTCTAACTTCTGTATCTTCTCTTTCACAGAGAATAATGTAAATGTTTATCTAAGCTTTTGTTTCTTTGCGGGTTGGTTTGTTTGTTTGTATGTTTGTTTTTTCCTCAGTAAAAGGATGTGTATTGTGATGGGTCACAGCAGTGGCAGCAGCAAGCCAGAACATTTCCTTTCTGGGCATCTGCAGAGAGAGGGCAGTCTTCCAAACTTGTAAGCAGCACCTTCCAAGCATCTACTGCAAGATTGTGTATGCCTGTTGTGACAGATGTTGCATACACGCAGTGATGAAACAGTACCTTTATTATGTAGTGTCTCAGCAGCTATGTAGCCATTTCCTAGGCAGTCATATGCTTAGGGACCAAATAGGCAAACTGATTTGTGACAAAATTATTAAAATGAAAAGCTAAGCTTTAAAGCTTATTTAGCTAATGGTTTACAGTGCCTGGAGGTGGTTAATCAGGATTTGGCAGAATGTTAAATAATCTTAATTTCCTTCTGTGTTTTTTGTTTGGGAACTGTTATGTATGCCCTGTTGTCAGCAGATAAGCTGTATTTTCTGTGTTAGTTGGGGAGGCATTTTGACCTGTCTTATTGGATAGTTCAGAGGTGTAAGATATTTTTTTCTTTTTTCCTTTTCCTTTTCTGGCAGTCTTGAGAAGCAACACTTTGATTCTCCTGTATAAAATAATCAAAGATTTTATATTCTCACAAGCGAGATACTTGCAGATTCTTAGCACCATGAGGGTAACTTCTGTCTGCTTTGTGATTTTACTTCATCTATTGGGCTGTTTTATTTTATATTCTGTTATGCTTCTGTTTCAGAGTAGCTTATCTATAATACAGTAGCATTTAGCTTTTCGCTCTTCTTTCACATATAGTCATTTGGGAAGCATCTTCTGTGTTGCACTTTTGAAAGTACATGCTGTGGAAGTTTGTAGGAAGTCTTTTGCCCAGCAATCAGTACACCTTCCTTCCAAAGTTTAATTAAAGTATTTGATCTTCTGTGTATGAAGCTTTGCTTCCCCAGAAAAGTTTCAGACTCTACGAGCGTGAATTGTGATCCATTATTGGATACTAATTCTTCTGGGCTCCACTCTGCGGGAGAGGGTGGACAGGAAAGTAATTACAGTAGCAAGTGTTACTTGTGACGTAAATGCTGTTTCTGGCCATTTATTGAAGCGGTCTCTCAGGATGATGGCAAAGCAGAAGTCAATGGTGCATGAACAAATAGGTCTTTGATATCAGTAGCAAACCTTCCCTACAATGAATCACATAAAGGGACAGGCTGCAATGGTGATGCCAAGTCTCTGCTGCTTTGCCAGGAGACTGATGATAGGGGTCCTATAGTTGCTCTTTTGTTCTGACAATCCCTTGACATGAATTGTAACCCAGGTGGAGAAATTATCACTGTATATTTGTAAATTCTCTAGAATAACTAATCACTGACCAACTTGAACCACAGCTTTCTGATGGGGAAGGGTTACGGAGTAGTTGAAACGGTAGATAGGCAGAGGTGAGTAAGGGGGTGTGGAACTAGCAAATCTTGTGGGCAAGATGCTGTGTCATTTTTGTAGGACTGGCTCTATTAAACTAGGAATATTTAATGGCTCTTTATAAATTACAGCACTAAGCCATAAATCTGTGACCTTAAAGTATATGCTTTGCTCTATCTAACAATGAATGCTCTTCTCAGTTTCTTCAAGTGTTCTGGGTTCAAATGCAATGATGTTTTGAGTGTCCTACAGATTTTTGCAAGTTTTGCTAGAGCCCATATGCGTAACTGGAGGCAGTGGCAGTCACAATAGTGTGCAATAATGTAAATACCTGACTGTTTGCAAATCAGCATTTTTCTGCCTTCTGTCTTTGCAGTTCCACAAAATTTTGCTCTAAACAATTGTGTAGCAGATGCACAGTTAGGGAAAAAACATACCATGTTGTACAAATTAAGCCAGAACATATTCATGATCATGGTGGGGTTGAAACTTTTGTAATTGTATTTGTTCATTCTGAATTTTACTCTTGCTGGGGGCATTATAGGCAAAACCAAGAGAATTCTGCCAACAGGAAGTGGCAACTGACAAAGCTCAGTTTCTACCTCACCTTGCTAAGTTGCTGTAATACAGCACAAAGGCAAAGCTAAGGCTGTACTACGGGCCTTAAGAAACCTTTCCCAATAAAACACCATTATTTTGATGTCAGACTTTAGACTGATTATTGAGAAACATGGCTGTCATTCTTTAAAGAGCTTTGGGCATAGAATTAAGTCTGTAGCATACCCATTTGAAGTGGAGAAATCCATCAAGTGAGCTAATTGCTGTGTAGCTCTGTCAGCTCTTGTACGACAGCATGTAGCAGTACAGAGTATACCAGGGTAAATGATGTCTTTGTGCATTTTGCAAATATGACCTCTGATTTTTTTAATGTAAATATTTCTGTTGTATGAATCCCACAGAAGACCAGAGTTTGTTTCTGTGAACAAACCCTTTACATGGCAATGTTTTCTCCAGTACTGTCTGTTATAGTCACTGACATCAGTCTGCTAGTGTAGCATAAAGTGCTGCTAGAATATTACAGCAAATAGGTATTTCTCTGTTTCCCATAACTATGAACAGTATGAAATACAGCAAGTGTAGTATCTGGGTAAAAATCACATTCTTGTACAGTAAACCAAGTATAGAAATTGGTTCCCCAGATTACTCAGTGCATATAGTGGAGGGTCAGCAAGTGACAAACCTCTAAAGCATTGCAAGTAAGTGAATTCAGGTAATCAAGAGACCACGGAACTGCTCCTTGACATTAATTAATCACTTGTGTCTGTCCTTCTGATGTAGCAGAAATAGAAGTTCCTAACACAATGTACATTGTATTTATGTACAAAGTTAAGAGGCACGCCTGGAGCAGTAACTTTATTTACCTGTTTTTACAGGAAGAAGCACACCATATTCCAGCAAAATGCTCAATTTTTCTGCAGTGTTTATACCCAAATTTCTCTGCATTATATCCAGGGTCATATCCAATGTGTTGTGCAGACTAGAGCAACAAACCGATTTTCCTTGCAAGTACTGCAGTTTGCAGAACCCGTGGTTTGATTTTTGCACTGTTGTAATTTTCCACAGACTTCTTTACCCCATCTTCTGTCTGGCTGCCTAGTTTGAGCAACACCTCATATCCCATAGCCTGTCAATTTTGTGTTATTGCTGACTCAATCTGAGTACCAATGATTTTAGACTCCTGTGGCTAAATAATTTTCAATACAAATTGTAATTTCAAGCTAAATTTTGAAGTATTTAATCTTCCATGCTTTCAAGCTTGTATGCTACAGTGATATTAGCAATGCAACAGCCTAGTTTTGCTAATTTACTCACTTCATCCTTATGCTGATATAACTTATTGTACCCAGGTGTAATATTTGCCCTGCAAATGAAATGCCCTTAAATGTACATGTATGTATCCTGTGCATGTATGTTATATCTACATATCATCACCAGAAGGAAATACACACAGGATATACTGAGCTTTGGCTTCAAAAGTTCAAGAGTTTAAGCATGTTAGAGCATGTTTTGCTTCCTCAGAAAGATGACCGCCATTAATTTAAATTACATTGCTTTCCAAAATTCCAACTCCAAGAGTAGAAAGGAATTGCAGGTTCTCTGAATTTGCAGAAATGGTCCAGTGAAGTGGATGGACAGAGAAAACCCAGGTGGTCCAGAGACTCACACAAAAAGATAGTCTACAAAACTCTGTTTCTCAATCCCTTCTCACATCTGAGCACTATCACTTAATGCTTCAGCAGGTCTGAAGTATCCCATAATAACTAGAATTACACATAGTCCTGTTCTGAGATTCCTCCTCCTTGCTTCAAGACAAAGTTAGACTGAAAGCTTGCTGTTGGAAATAAACTCCATTGACAACAGTTTACTCGCATCTTTAAAATCAGAGTGAGGGGAAGAGAAGAAGCCAATGCAAAGAAATATGTTAATATTAAAAATAATGTGGTCTCTACTTGATTATTAGGCTTTTAGTTTTGGAAAAAAATACTTCCTAAGTTAGTTTATCAAAGATATTTGTCAACTTGCATCTAAAATGTTTCTCAAATGCATTAGTAGATCCAGTGCAATTTTGTGAGCAACTTTCCATTTCATGAAGATGAAAGATACCTTCATCTTACGGAATATATACAAAGAGAGATTCTTATCTATGTTTCACCTGAATGTCATCATTATAATAATTGTTATTTACTAAGACTTGGAGACAAAAGAATGCTATAAATCTATTCTGAAGAAAAATCAACTTGCTAAGTTGAAGAACTGTATTGATCACAATTCTTTACACTTTTACTCTGTAGAAGGAAAGGGTGGGGGGAATGTGTTTTTAAGATTTTACGGCTCATTAGTCTGCTCCGATTTTGATTGGTAACAAATTCAACTAATTTCTCTTAAGTCAAGTGTGTTTTGCCTGTGAGGGAAATTGGTGAGTGATCTCTCCCTGCCCTTATCTCAACTCATGAGCTTTTAGTTTTATTTTCTCTGCTCTGTCCTGCTGAGGAGGGGGAATGGTGGAAAGGCTTCACTGGGAACCTGGTGTCCAGTCAAACCACTGCACCATGATATTTTTGATCTGGCTGAAATCTTTTTACACAGTGTTTAAACCTGACAATTCCACACTGGCTGTAAGAGCCGTAATGCTAGAAAGGTAGGGATGGGTCAGCCTTGTTCCAATGCCTCTGTGTTTGGGGATCCTGACCAGAAGCCAGACAAAACACTGCTGTACACTTATTGTTTCCAACATCACAATAACCACCTTAAACAAGCAAAGTCTGTTAGCACTTTGGTATCTTTCACAAACTCAACCTCCTTTTTATACCTGAATAGAACGATGCATGTAGAAGAAACTTAAAAAGCAGCTCCACTGACCATGCCATTTTCTAAAGAAAGCCACATACTTTGCATATTCCTATAAAGCCTACATAGTGGTTTGTTTCATGTTGCATTGGGTAAGCTATTCTCTGGATTAAACTTTGACTCGCTTTTATATCACTTCTGCAGTAACTGCTTTATCATGGTTATATTGTTACCATTAAAATTGAACCTCAGGTAAAAAAAGAAATAAAAATCTCATAACTCTATACAATTTTTCTACCTAATAAATCTGGTGATTGTGGCTTTATGTTTTCTACCTCAGCTAATACAAAGTCAGTTCCTGTTTTCCAGTAATACAGACTGAGATAATGCATTCTCAGTCAAAAGCAAACTATCTCATGGGTCCTCCTGCCCATAAATAATTTTTCAGTGCAAGTAGAGATTAAGGGTGGCAACTAGTATTTGGATTTTTCTGCCTGTAATATACAGAGAATGAATGAAATCAACACTTCCTACCATGAAGACTCTTGTTCAGAAGTGGATAAAGGGCTGGAGACAGAACAGGAAGGTGCAGTGTCCTGAATGTCGTAGTGTGGACAGGCTGCTTTCCAGTTGAAAATGCCAGAGCAATGGTTACTGAGTCTTTTGTCAGGCTCTGGATATACTCAGTGCATCCTTCAGGTGAACATCTGACCTTGGTGAGATTGGTTTCCTTTTCATAAATAAGCCTTATCAAATAAGAAAGCTCTTATCCTACAGCTGTGCAATGCTTCAGAATACAAGGACTAGGAAAAATTCAGTCAGAACTGCTTACTGAGACCTGTGCAGAATTTGTAGTGAAGAACTCAAGCCTCCCTTTGTTATCTAGCTAAAAACCTACCCAACAATTTCAAGCTGAAAGATCTCATCTTTGGAGGAACTGTTCCTACTCCCATTGAAATCTATGAAGCTTTTTGTAGAGACTTCATTGAAAACAGAATTTCTCTCTCTCTCCCTTTTCCACTAATTTGTCAACACTGAAAAAGCTGTGTATTCATGCTAATTGACAGCAGAATTTTGCCAAAAAGCTGTGAAAAGCAATGAGTGGGTTGTAAAAAAGAAGCACCATAAGTGCTAAATGTGGTTAATCTCAAAAAGTGTCTGAGAAAAGCGAAAACAATTACCATTAATAGCTTATTTTAGAAGCTCATTAACTTACAATAAATTAATTTGGAACTCCTTAATAAACCAAGGTAGGGAAGTCATGTAATCAGTAAGGTTTTGCTCTGTTCTTACTTGTATCTTTGAAAATAACAGTGCTCGCTCTACTGCCATGAATTAAATGATAATAGCCAAATCAGGAGCACCCCCTTGTTCAGTTGGCAACAATTTAATTTGTATGAAGTGCCTCAGGAATGTGATGGGGTTAACCTGGCTTATGTCACCTGAGTACCGAGTCCAAAAGAATTTTGGTTAAACTGATACTGGCTGTTGCAGAACTGATGAAACGTTGACCATTTAGAGTTACCTGACAAGTGATTCTCCTGTCCAGCCACTTCTGATGTTTTCATATATATTGCTATGCAAGGACTCACCCTTAAGAGAAAATAATCTGATCAGGGAGTCCAAACTATCAAAGTTTAGAAGTAGATGAAATGGTAAGAATTGATTAAATTTGTTTTTTACTACTTCATTTCCACCTTACCATTCCAAACTGCTTCAGATGGGAATTATCTCCAGGGAATTTTGGCATTGCTTTGAAGAACAATATTATACCATTGAAAAAAAATGGAAAACATCAAGAAATGAACTGCAGCAGTGTTTAATTCTGAACACAGATAATGACCAAAATACCTCTAGATATGGTTTATTAAGGTCATTGAAGAAAAATCACCAACCAAAGATAGCTGTTTTTTAAGTCAGTGGGGTTTAAAAATGTGCTTGGCAGAAGTTAAGGTCTCAGAGAGATAAGTAACATATCCATTTTCTAAGGAGCAATTTCCCCTGAGCTGAATTTAGGATAATATGTCAGTGAGCACTTTCTTGCTCAGATCTGCTGCCTCCAAAGTTTCTGTGCAAGCCCTGTGCTGGTCCTGTGTGACTGCAGACCCCAGAGCACACTTCACTATGGGCTTGCTCTTGCTTAGCATGTTTTTGTAGTAATGGATGGATTAAACATAAGGATGGAAGCAATCTGCAGGGTATTTATTGACAGAGGTAATCTAGAAAGATTATGTTACTTCCTCTGATGGCTGCTTAATTTTTGCCTTTACAGATGATGGTCTTTGATGAGGGTGGTGTACAGTGTTCAGAGGGACTTTCTGAATCTGTTGCTCAACATCAGCTGCAGAATGATGAAGTCTGTGAAGCTGTAATGTTTTCCCAGTTTTTGTGTTTCCACAGGAGATACTGTGTTGTCACGTTCTTTCTCTAGTAATTTTCCATCTTCTACTTCCCAGTTCTTACTTCATTTTACTCTGTCCTTGAGCAGAACTAAACCATTAAACAGTACTGAAAGTTATTAATTCATTACTGTATAATTCTCATACATGTTTCTGTGCTATGCTACCATTCCTTCGCTATGATTTTACAATGCAGTACTGAAAAAAGTCTTACACTATTGAGGCCTTATTATGCTTCAAAATCAATTTTGGAAATCTCAGTTATAAAATAAAAAATACTTAAAGCTGAACTATGGTAAAAAATCAACAATAAAAATACTTCTTCAACAGTCTGCAAATAGAAAATAGTGGAGTTCTGTGTTTTTAATGTATCAAGTCAGTTAACTTCCTTTTTAACTTGCAAGGTCCAGTCACTTTTTCTTTTCAAGCACACTTACTCAAACACAGCTGTGTGTATTGCTCTTTTGTGCTCCACTAAAACCAGGCAAGCAATTCTGAGGTGGAAAATTTAGCTAGCAACATGTAATATTATTGTATACATGCTAGTACTACTGGAAAATGAAAAATAATAATCATAGCTTTCATTAATAATTGATTTATAGGAAGCTATGGTGTTTTAACCATAAAGTTGTAGTAGGAACAAGAAGCATGACACTGGTCTGTTAATATTACAGTTTGAAATTATTCCTTATTCATGTATAATTTCTTCAAGTCTTATGATGTGACATATCATGCATCCTAATCCAGCAATTGCAACAAACCTGTACATTTCAAAAAAACTGATTCTGAGTCTCTGACAGGAAAAATCTGTTTCTGCAGTTTAAAAATGTATGTCATGGTGTATGTGGAATTGTCTGCAGGCTGAGCCCATTTTGTCGTTTGAACAACAATAGGATTGCAAGATCCTGGTGCAGCTAAAGTTTTATTCACTGGTCCTTTACTTCTCACTCAGGGGTGGTGTGCAAGACACTTTTATTATGTGTTGTGGTGCATCTTGCACAGCAATGCAGTATTGTGCATAGTGTAATTTGCACGTTCCAAGAAACAATTCTCTAACAACTGGTACTGCTTGATATTGTTCAGTGAAATTTGTTCCCAGACTCTTAGAAGAATCACTTGATTTCAGGATTGGCATGGAAACATTGCAGTATAACATAGTTCTAACTATATCTGCAAAGATTTTGTGTGCTTGTGATGTCTGTACTGTGATACAACAACAACAACAACAACAAATCAAAGACAGTGAGTTAAAAAGCTTTTTCTGTGACGAGAAATGGCAGCTTTAATTTTTAATGGACATATGTTTAAAGGGCACAGCATGTGAAATAGTCAGTTATAACTATGTTGGTTCACCAAAGTGTTGTTTCCAAGGTCACAGCTTGTTTTTCATTAAATACCTACAAAAAAGGTATGTTGCAACATTCCATCTTTCTTTTTTTCTCTTCTGTAAAGATAAGGGGGAAGTTTTAATTTCCCAAATTATACATTTCAAAGTGTATATACAGTGCAGGCAAATAATATATTTTGCTTCTTTTTAGTCATCTAAATTTAAGACTGACTGATGTAGAATTTAACTGTTTGGAAGAAAAATTCTTTGTTTAGTGTGGAGTAATATGTTAGACTAAAAGGAGAGTATTTTTCTTCCAATGTATTTATAGAACAGAAAAAAACCCCTACGTGACCTCAATTTCAGGCTTTTTAAAATGTTAATGTAGTAGATATGTATGACATAGCTCTTACAATCTTTAAAAGAGGAGTTATTAAAATTAAATTAGAAATCCAGATGAATAGTATTTGGATAAAATGAGAAACCCTTCTAATGGATTTTTGTGAAATTTTAATGAATTAAAGAGTTTATAAAGAGCTAGTTCTTTAGAAAAGTCAAAAGCTGAAATAAGACAGAATTACCTTCATGTGCTTGATTTTAAATGCAGAACAATGAAATACATACATTTTGTATTTAATATATTAAAAGGAGTGTCATTATCAACAGAGTCAGATGTGATATCATAAGTCATTAAAAGGCTGAAAGGGAAATTGCCTAACCTTGGATTTTAAACATGGGGATAAAATTATGCTGTGATGCTGCAGAAACTCAAACTCATTCCAGAAAGGCACAACAATGAATAAATGCCTTGACCAAGATATTAATACATGCTGTGGGAAAAACTAAGGTATAAGCTTTAAATATAGATCAATAATTATAAAATGTAATGCATTTTTTATAGACAAAAATCATTTACTTCAACATTCTCTAGTAATTTTTAATTTTTTTTTTACACTAAAAAAATTTTATCAAAGTCTTGATATATTTGCAAATCAATACTTCAGGGATATTAGGAAAAAAAGAATTCACAGATGCCTCACAGGACTTATTTCAGCACTAGGATTCATCCACAGCTTTACCATTACAGCCTACTAGAAGTGTCCAGCTCTTAATGAAGGAGGACTTGAATCTTCAGATAAAAAATTGGTTGCATGGTGTCTCCTCATCGCCCTGGGTAAAGATCCTGAATAAGAAATATCTTAAAACTAAGGGCACTGGAATTGCTGGAGAAGTGTTATGATACTTCCTGAACAATGTCTTATATGCAAGCTTGGGCAGAGTGTGAATGAGAGATAAATCAGTATCTGTCAGTTAAGGCTGGTGAGCAAATTGATAAGTTCTCCCGTCATGATCTTCAGCTTTGGAAAGCTTCCATTAACTTGGGAAGACTACTGATTGTCTATTGATCCTATTGATTGGACATTTACATCTCTAAGGGATGCATAAAATGAAAGTTCTGTTATGAATAGTCAATATACTCGTGGTGTCTGTGTGCTTGTGTTGATCTTCTCAGTAGAGAGGAAAGGTTGATACGACTTGAAGTGTTTCGCACTTGGCATAACAGCAACTGTGCAATGAAATATTAATTTTTGTCCTTTTCCTTTATTTTCTTAATGTTTTTGCTTTAACAAACTTAGTTGTTTTTTCTATTCAGTGGAAAAATCTCATTTCTACAGCCCCTTGAATCCTTAGGATTGGAGAAGACAAACAAAATCTTTGCTCAGATAGCATGTGGTCCATGACATTTCCCAGTGTTTCATATGCACCTGACCATAGCCGGCCTTGCCCCATGGAAAGATGGTTCTTCCAGTTGTGGGTGTCCTACCTACATCATGGTTTCCTTGGGAAGCAAAGGTGTGCAGTGAATCTGCAAGTCAATGTGTTTGTGAGAAGTGCCTGGACAAGGACTAAACTAACTGCAAGCAATTGTGCTGTCTTTATAGATGAACCAAAGTACATAAAACTGGGCATTAGTTTTTTTTCATGAGCCCTAATGTCTTAATGTACATTTTATATGCCCTAAACTGATGATGTGTTGAAAATATCTATAGGTTAAACAAACCTAAATATGCTTTTCCAACAGCTGCCACTTAATGGTATATTCTAACTGGTACTTCATCATCATTTTGAGATTCACACTTTTAGGAATGCAGAGCTAGAAGGCAATACTGACTTACATTCATGCTGTGGTGAAAACTAATCTTATTACTGTGGTTTAAGACATCATCACCTTTGTAGGATATAATCAGTTGTAATGAGACTTAGCATGATCCATATGTGAGCTGAAGCTCTGGTGACATGCAAGTGAAGGTGTGTATTGTGTCTGGTACCAGGTGCACATGTAAAGGAATCTCTTGCACAAAAAAGGACTTAGTAAGGGCTTTGTGGGTGTGTTAGACTGTATCCTGTGTGACTGGAGAAAGGGACATTGCATTGCTGTCTGCTCAAATACTCTGCACTTATTCTTCAGAACTGGAGCCCACTAGCTAGACCGTTTTTTCTAAAAGATTTGGATGAATGCACTCTACTTCAGAAAAGGTGACTCTGTATCACCCTCCACATACAAATTGTTATTTCTGATTTGTCTTCTCTTTTTAGGTGAAATAAACCTCTTCTAGCTGTTAATCTCCAGCAGAAATCACAATCAGTTAATTTTGAATAAGAAACAGGAACTTCCTAAGATGAGCCCACTAAGATTTTTTTCTCTCTTGTATGTTCGTTCTCTCTAATAAAATTCAGAATATAAATCTCCTTGGAGGAGTATATTGCTTAAACTAATCTCTTCCCTCTAAGGGTATTACCACCCTGCCAGTGTGTACACTAGGGATCCTCCCCAGTACTTCCTGGGTGTGCTGTGGGAAAAGAGACTGTGACAGGAACAGGAAAGTCTTAAGAGCTGTGTTTCAAAACCAGCTGATTATTAGCTTCCTGCATGGTCCCTCACTGGCTTCCATGTCACTCAGGACCCCCTGATGAGACACAGGTTTATGCTTCATTTCTCCCATGCTTTTTCTGTTTTTTTTTTTTCTTCTTAAATTCTAAACTCTTGGTTTCTTACAATATGACTATCCAGTGTGTAGATACTGAGCTGCTGGAGGAGCATCTTGATAGTATTTTGACTGAGGTAATTGAAACTCTGCTGTTATAAGTGCATATTTATTTGCTGCGCTGGATTGGGACTTAATAATATTTTTCATTATAAGGAGGCTTCTCTTGTTCCCACTGAAACATTAACTTTACTATTAGTTTTGAAGGTTAGAAAGGACCTTTGGGAAAATGTACTTTGTGTACAGTGCAGGGCATGTTGTTTCATCCATATTGTCAACAGCACATTTTGGAACGCATTGAAACATGATATACGAGATTGAAATGATCTATAAAATAGGTTGCTTTGTTAAAAATCTGTTAAAATAATTTATTACCTCTGTCTATATCCTGCCATGCCTTTTTGCAAAAGATTAAACCAAGCCCTCTCCTTAACAGCTCTGTTCTAAACTCCTCTCTGTGCAAATACTGTGTCTTCATGCAAGACTGTGATCTCATCATGCTTCTAAATTTCCCAGAGAAAAATGAAATGTTCAAAGCTTCTGTCAGTTGTTCACTTTTCAAAAAAGTTTTTACAGTCTTTGAATCATTCTTTTGTGTCTTGCCAGAGTCTAAAATTCTTTATCAACCTCTAACTTAAAACTGGAAATACAGACTGGACATAATGTCTCAACAGCATGAACTTGGTTGAACCAGCAAGAATAATGCTGTAATTAACTTAGTAAATGCTTAGGCTTAAGAATCAGACATCCTAAAAGACTGAACTGTACCTGATTTTCTCAGTGTGGACTGTATGCCTTTGTTATCAGTCAGTGTTGGTAATATCTTTTGTTACTGGAATTCTCCATGCAGAAACATTAAATCGTTCTGGTGTTAAATAAAAAAAAAATCAATGCTTTTTTGAAACTGTGCACCTAAATTACTTACCTTCTCCCACACCTTAGCTACCTGTGCTTCTGCCTTTCTCTATCAAAGGTAATTCCTTTTGGAAAGTATTCAGGAGCAATGAATAACTGGACGAGGTACTTGCAAATTGCTGTTTAACTTAGCAGAAAACAAGGTGAAGAAAAAAGACTAGAAACAGTGTCAGGAGTGTTTAAGAGAGGCTGAACCTCAGCCATCAGCCTGCAGAGAAGCAGATCAAACCCTCACAGGAATTGTGCACTAGCAGGCACTTAAGTAGCTGGGTGTGCTAGGGAAGGGGTTTTCACAAGTATTTAATGTTAGGTGCTGTTGTAGACAAACAGACATTTATAGATTTGATCCAGGGTAACAGTTCTTCTTCCCCTCTGAAAGCACATTTATTTCCACTGTTGGCTGCTATCTTTAAAACCATGCATTAATTTCAAGCTCTGTCTGATTGCTTAGTAGGTCATGAACCCAGACCAACAGGGTTTCCTACCAATGCAAGGTACACTCTAAGTTTTACCTGAACCTATGCTGCTAGGTTTGATCCTACATTTGTGACCATAACTGCAATGTGTACTGATGAGCTATTGAATAAATCCTTCCTGCATTCTTTAATGATTTGTGTATCTTGCAAACCAGAACTGGCCGTCTGTTAAAAGTGGACAGTATAGTGAAATAGGTTGGTACAAATGTTGACTGCAAAACATACCCTTTAAAGACTATGATAGCTGTATTCATGTTACTACAAGAGTTTTTTTCTTTACCCAGGCCAGTGAAATGAGCAGGTTTATTCAAGAAGGAAGGCACTATTTGAAGGTTGTGACCTTGGACCACGTATTCTGAACAGTTAGGTTTTCTTTCAAGGGTTGTTATTACACAAGCATAACACTATTATTTCCACTGAACTACCAGTATAAGTCGTGTGAAAACCAGCTCTGCTACTTCCTAATTACACTTTAAAATTTATTTCCTTTAACACCTTCACAAATGAAAACACTGCAAATTTTAATTAAATTGTATTCCACTGTTTTGTAAGGCATGAATATGCCTGAAATTGGAAGTTAGCAAGAGCAGTATTTCATAGTGAGCAGAAAAATCTGTGTCCTGATCACCTTTGTCAATATAAATCAGAAACATAAACAGTGAAAGAATACCATCTGACCCCTCTGTATATAAAAAAAAAACCAGAACCAAACCCACAATGAAACCCAGCAGAACTACTCTGCATGAATTTTTGTGTACTTTTATGTATTAGCTACTGCTATGCAAGTGCCGCTTTTCTAACTGCCATGCTGTGATAGCTTTTGGAAGACAGAGAACCTCTCCTCAAAGAGGATTTATAGCTCCAGAGAGTTGCTAGATAGATTTTGAATGC
>NW_008236196.1:757946-758903 GCF_000691975.1 Corvus brachyrhynchos | reverse complement strand
CCAATGCACTAAATTATTTCAAAACACTTGGTTACATTGATTGCCAACTGATTTTAAAGAAGCACTTCATTGTGCTCAGGCTATTGAGTTTCTGAGAGCAGTGCAGAAGTGAGAGAATCCAAAGGATATCTCACAATCACATGAAATTAGCTGACTTTGTGATTGCAATTGAAACAACGTACTGCAAGCAGGGTTAATATAAAGAATTAGAGATAAGTAGAAATAAACATCAGAAAGTAACATAAATCACACAAAAGCTGTCTTCTCTATGAAGTACTTTTCATCCAACTGCCATCAGAAAAACAGTCCACTCATGCTCAGATTTATTCTTCTTTGCTATACTGACTTCTGTCTCTGGCAGTTTCCAGTTTTTTTCCCCACCAGCCTTTCCTACTTGTCTAAAAGTAAATTTTTTTCCTTGCTATTTTTTGTGTGCGTCTGCATCAGAATCAGTTCTTAGAAGGGTCAACCACATCTGTTAGCAGCACTAGAGGAATCAACTGAGGTGAAGTAAGAAACGATGTCAGTCAATTCCTCCATCAAAGGTTAAAGAGCAGTTGACAGGGTGTCGCGGGTTCGGTTTGTAACCGGGCGGAAACACCAATCTAGTGTAGTGGTTTGGTCCAAAATACTCATTACTGTTTATCTGCTGTGAGATAAGAATTAGGAGAAATGCAAAGCAGGCACCAAACTTGAAAGAATATAAAGAAGTTTATTAACAGGCCTAAAAGAAGAAAAAAAAATTATACCACCTTCAGAACTCTCCTCCTCCCCCCACCTTCCTCCCTTCTCCCACTGACAATGTGAAAAGACAACCCTTAAGATGTTCAGTCTGTTTACCACTTCCATAATAACCTTGTTCAGTCCATTTAGAAAGAGAAGTCTCTTCTTGCTCATGCTATGAAAACATTATCACAACGAGACAGCCGCCCACTTCCAAATATTGTTCAGTCCATT
>NW_008236196.1:753893-757803 GCF_000691975.1 Corvus brachyrhynchos | reverse complement strand
GCCCGGCCCGGCCTGGCCCGAGCAGGGCCTGGCCGGGCCCACTGGGCCCTGCTCGGGCCCTGCAGCCGCCTGTCCCAGCGCCGGAAACGAGAGAGAGCTTGGAGGGGGAGTTTGCCTATTCTTAAATGTGGATCACAGAGGTGATCACAACTTTAAGTGGCTTAGAGAATTGTCCATATCCAAACTGGCCAGCTGATAGGTTCTATCAGTTCCCAGAGGAAACTGTAAGCACCCCTTAGCAAGGACGTCCCTTCCGGGACTATGCTTGATAACCTATGACACAGGGTTTTCCTGGGTGCATCTCATCTTCTAGTCGAAGTGGTGCACAAGTGGATTGTGAGGACATTTTATACTGGTGTAAGATTGGAGAATGTCATTTAGCCTGGGCAAGCCTGGTACTGCTCCCACATGTTGAGCTTACAGAAGTGGCCAGAGTGTGTGAGTTGTTCAGTGCAGTCACTCACAGCTCCCAGGATTGTGCATGGATGTGTTGGCATGCTGAGGATGTGCAGGAGGCACTGTGCTTGCCATGTACCTGCTGCCCAGGCACTCGGACCTTTGCAGGAAATCCTGCATCTGTTCACATCCCCTTTCCCTTCTCCATGCTCACTGGATTTATTGCACAAATACAGATCATGTTCTGTATTAGAAATGCCCTGGGAATGTTGGTTTGCTGTGCTCAAAGCCCGCAGTATGTGCATACCCACTTCTAGCTGGGGACTGGAGACTGAAGTGTTCAAGTCTGACCAGGATCCATTCTGACTTCTGCAGTGACTTCTTAACCTGTGACTTGCTTGCTCATCACTGTGTCTGAAGCTGACCCCTTCATCTTTCAAGTTTTCCAGCAAGTTCAGTTCTTTGGGTTTACTTTTAGCAGTTCAGGTTCCTATGTGATGGCAACGTGGTTATCTTTTGTCCAGTGACTTACAGGAAGGCTCCAGATACCTGACACCCTAGTAAAAGAAGTTGATATTCCCTGGTTAAAATGTTTAGGAATAGAAATAGTGCCATATGATTGAAGTTTCTTTTAATGAACAGTTGTGAGAACAGTTTGATAAAGGCTGGAAATACATTGGGTATTCATGAGTAACAGTTCTTTCTCAGAAATGAGCTTTGATTTCTGAATACAGGACAAAGAAAAAGTGATAAATGGAAGAGATAATTTTGTTTGCTGCTAATAATTTATCAGCTCTAATCAGGGTGAAACCTATCCATTAAAATGTATGTGCAAATGTGATGATAGTATTAGGAGTGCCTCATTATTGTTAATTCATTTAGTACTCAGTGTAATAGCACTAATCATAATTAGCTTCTCTGGTATTAATAGGGTTGTCACACAATACGTACTGTATTTGTATGAGAATTCCACTCTAGATTCTCATTAATTAGAACACCATAAAAATGCCAGTACTTTAATTTTCCCTATATTAAATACTGTGAAGAAGCTTCCAAGTTTTTCCTATTAGAATTTATCAAAATACTGCTGCTACATTAATTTCAGCCAGAAATAATAGTTTGTAATCACCTATTTATCACTAATTCATTTACTGCTTAAAAGTCTTTCATTCTTCAGGGGATTACTGTTGCTAATGTACAGAGGAGGAGGGTAAATACCTCGTGTCTTCTGAATAGGTTTCTCTGCCAATCTTTGCAAAATACTCAGTGTCAGGGTCCTGCAGGGCTGGTGTCCCCCTGGGTTGGGTGGGGGGGGACCAGATGATGTGGGGACTCTATCAGGGCCAGGCTGGGCAGCCGGGTGGTTGCTCTCCCATGGTCCCAGCCAGGAGCAGGGCAGTCAGGGACTCTGGGCACCTGCCTGACAATGGTGCTGGGCTGGTGGAGCCTGCACGTGGGCCTGCAGGTGGGGGCCCCTGTCGGGCCCCATGGTGCCCATGGCAGGCACACTTGTGGTTGTGGTACTGTAGGGACCGTGGGACTGGTGGGGACCAAGGGGTAGAGGCTTGGATTAAAGCAGCTCCTGAGGGAAGGAGGTCTTCCTGCAGCACTCTCTGGAGCCCCTCCAGAAGCAGCAGGAGGAAGGGGCAGTCTTCTGGTTGGCCCTGAACACAGGCAGCCAAGCCTCCAGAAGGGGAGTGATCTCAGGGCCCTTCCCTAGGTGTTTCTGTTTGGAAATAAAGAATGCAGGCAGTGTATGGCTGTATCAGTAGTTCTAGGGCTCTATAAGCTTCCCCTCTGCAGAGAGTTACTCTGAACTTTCTGGCAGCCTTTTTTCTGCCTCCTGTTTGCACCTAAGCCCCTGTCTTGCTGTGCTGCTTTTACGAATCCTTTTGGTTGACTTATAGAAATCTTTCATCAGAGCACAGACACGGAGAAATTCTTGATTTCCTTGACCTCTGGTCATAGGCTTCAGCCTTTTGCATGCGAAAACTGATGGCTGCAAGATGGAAATGCTCTCTGCCACCCTAGGTTATGAGAGCGGGTGGTTCTCACTTTACCAGAGGGACTATGGATCTGAAAGTAAAATACTGAGTAGCCTGTGGCCAGAAACCAAGCTACTTCATGGGAGGATATTAGGTTAAGAGTGGGATATTTAAACCTGGTGTGGTAGAGGCAGCTGGAGTTGTACCTTGATTGGTGACTTGAGGGACTGGAATGCAATGCCTGGTTTGAGCTGGTATTATTGGTACAGGAATTTGTAGCTCTACACTGTACCAGAAGATTTTAATGTCTATACTTTCCTAATCTACAAATATCCTGTGGTGTGTTTTAATAGGTCTGATATTTTATATCATAGAAGCACATAAATTGAGTAAAAACTTTATAACATCTTTGTTTTCAGACTGAGAGCTTTGGGATCTGTGAACCATCACAGGGTTAATTAAAATTCATGTTTCCTTTATATTTTCTTGCTGCCTCATTTGCATGCAGGGTATGTCCTGAGCAGGTTTATTTTGATAGATTGTTATCCACAATAAATTGAAATACCTACCACAGTGCTCTCTG
This sequence comes from Corvus brachyrhynchos, assembly GCF_000691975.1. Lineage (NCBI taxonomy): Eukaryota > Metazoa > Chordata > Aves > Passeriformes > Corvidae > Corvus > Corvus brachyrhynchos. Next base: position 754,839 of record NW_008236196.1, on the reverse strand, counting down.
TAAGATAAGAAAAAATTACTTGAGTTATACTCCTAAATCCTAGCTGACTGTGCCATTAGATTGATTCATGCTGTAGCTTTCCACCTTCATTTAAACATTGCTGAAATGAGCCTGAAGCTTAATAATTTTTACCATATCTCTGACAAAATATTGGAAATTGTTAATTGATTGTGCATATTAAAATATTTATACAGCAGCAAAATCATCATTCTTATCACTGATACACACTCTGGTCCAAAATCCATCCATCAGTTCAGTCATGTTTTATTCTGCTTTGTTTTCTTCTCTCAGAGGGCAGTTTGTGACATGCTTGTGTTATGTCTGTGTGTGGTATAACGGGATGAATATGCTTTTGATGCCAGCACTATTAAGGTAGCTGTTTATTCAGGTTAAAATAATACCAAAGGGCTGAATAGATCTCAGGTCTCACAATCAGGTTCCAAACTTCAATACAATGAGAGATGAAAAAGTGTGTCTATGGACATTGTTCAGGTGATAACTATTGTTCTGAATATAGACAGGAATGTACAAGAATAAAGGAATCTTGATCTCACTAAGTATGTCCATAATAGATCTATGAAATTAGGATTTAATTTTTAGTACTTTTCTTTAAGAAGGTTCAGTTTGTCAAGGGATAAAACATTCAGATAGCAAAGGAGAAATGTGCAGCCAAAGCTTACATATATGTTTAAATATGGCAGAAATATAATCTACCACTTGAAGTCAAATCCTTAGCTAGAGATGGTAAAACTTGTCTTCCAGTGGTGGAAAAAGCCTTCCAGGAATTGAAAGCAGTACAACGTGATTCAGGTAATCTAAGATAGGAACTGTCTCCTGGAACATCCCTTCTCCCTCTTGCTGCTGCAGAGCTCATGCAACAGTGTGACAAAAGATGTTGTACTTTGCCTCTTGCAATGTCAAGTACAATTTTTACCAAGCCTAGAGC
>NW_008236196.1:671774-753746 GCF_000691975.1 Corvus brachyrhynchos | reverse complement strand
CTACTGGTTTTGAAATGCAAAAAAAGAGAGAATTTCATAGAATCATAGAATATTTTGGACTGGAAGGGACCTTTAAAATCACATATTCAAACTCCCCCTGAAATGAGCAGGGACACCTTCAAGTAGATGAGGTGGCTCAGAGTCCCATCCAACCTGGTCTTGAAAACTTGCAGGCATGGGGCACCCACCAATTCTCTGGGCAACTTGTTCCAGTGTTTCACCACAATCATTATAAAAACTCCTTACATCTAGTCCAAATCTAAGGGTGTTTGCTTTCTATTCTTTTTTTCCCTTGTCCCAGTAACAAAATATATTTGTCTGCCTGGCAGGTCCCTACATTTCTTTGTGAATTCCACGGTCACCACAGGTCTGTTGAGAAAAACCCTTACAGAAGATTGCATAGCAAACAGATGCTGGTTTAGAATTTACTTTCTGATGCTACTTGAACTTTTGAAGAGGTGCCACCAAGCTTGGGTAGGCCTGATTGTCTTTACATATTTTTCCTTCTATAAACTTCATGCAGCTTTTATTTACTTATTAAATTGTGGTTTTGGATCCAAATAAGGGTGCCTGATGGTTTATTCATTTCCACCCTATTAGCTGGTCTAAAGGAGATGCAACCTCTGCTGATTAGCCTTGCTTATTATGTACTTCTACTGCCATGGATACACAAATCAATCTCGCAAGAGATTTTAGCCATGAAAATCTGCTTTGCTCTTGTAGGGTGTCCTACTTATCTATGCACCCTTATCAAAACTCTAAGTGACTTTTTTTTCTTCCTTGTTGATGAAAACTGTGATGTTGAATTTGGTTTTTCATGCATAATCTAGCCCAGTGTCTATCTGCCTGGACACTAGTAAATGCATTTGTTTTGCTGAAGATTTCTATGACCAGCTCTTAGTAAAAGTGAAGTGATGTTGAGAGGCATCACTTGATTATTTCATAATACAAATGTTAAAAGATGCTATCAAGTATTGTGAGCCTGTTATGTACTCAACTACTTTACAGAGTTAAAATTCAGGGCTGGATTTTGTGTCTTCTCACAAATCTTTTTGTTTTCTGAGACAGTATGACCTTAATAGGGAGGTCAGGACGCATTTCTGGTATAGTCAGCTCATGAGGTAGCTGCAATAGCTTTGCACCAGATTTGCAATAGATTTCAGGCACTAGTGAAATTTTCCCATGCCTGTGGAATTGGCCAGCCATATCCAACTATGTGAACAGATTTTAAGAGCGGTGGAGGAGTGAGTACAGCTTTATAAACAGAGCCTGCAAAATCTTGGCTTCCCCAGAAAATGCAAGCTGGGAGGTGGTGTGGTAACAATGCATTATTATTTTAGCAGACATTATAGTTCTCTCTCTCCTCCTGTTTGACCTTAAAGACCCTGTTGTTGCTAGAAGAAAGAGAGGATGATTTCAAACTTTCAAAGCAGTGAGTTTTCTACTGGGTGGTGGAGCAATAATGGAAAACATGTTGTGATGGATCTTAATAAACTTAATAGCAGAAGATACACAACAGCAGGAAATGAGACTCAGAAGCTCTGGAGGTCCTTTCAGGTGTTGTATTTCTGTGAGAACTTAATCGTCTTCTGTGTGAATCATTCCATACTTGCCACCCCAAGGAGTAGGTTACACTGCATTATCTCTTCCTGAGATTAAAATTTCTTAATACTCTCCTCAACCTCATACAGGAAGGTCTATTTGCTTAATACTTTGCTCACCTTCATAAGCAAATTAGCTGGGAGTAAAAGGGGAAGGAAAGGAGAGGGAGGAATCTGATCTGGCCCCATTTACTTGCCATTACAATTACTCAGACTGTTTTGACTTACTATAATGGAATGTTATTTTAAAATCCATGTTTGCAGGTAAAAGTTATTTTCACTTACATTTTTTAGGTCTTGTTAAAATCTAGAATTATTTTCTTTTTAATTCTGTCCTTTTCTCTCCTTTCCTCTCTCTAGTCCTCAATACCAAAGTGCAAAAACACAGAACACCCTGACTCCTTAAGCTGCATGTTGCTGACACAAGTAAAGGTTAACCTGATAACTCAGGGATATTTTGGGGAAAAATACAGAAACATAGATCAAGATCTATTTCTTCTCAAAACTTGCAGAGCTAAAATCTCATTTCTGAGGAGAGTCATAAAATCTGTACTTTCCTGAGACAGGTTGCTCCTTTGGACCATTACTGACATTGGCTTCCCAGGAAAGTAAATGGCATTGTATAGAAAAGAAGGTCATTCACTCTTTTTCTGGAGGAAGAAAAAAGGAAAGTGTAAGAATTTCAAGCAGTTTATAATGTGAAAATAAAAAGAAGAATGTCCCCTTCATTGTCCCCTGTCCTCTCCACAGACAGGGCTCTGTGGGTTAGGGACCAAAGCCTGGAAGCCTTCACCTGCAAGCATTCTCCTGTGAAAATTTGAGAGCCTAGGTCAAATCCTGGCCATATTGAAATCAGTGAGAAGTTTTGGCACTGACATCAATGAGGCTAAGATTTTATCAATTTTATTTTACAGTTAGTCTGTGCTTATAAAGTGCAAGGTATGTACTTTTTGCTATGGCTGCACATGAAAGAGTTATTTATGTACCTATTGAAAAAAAGTGTACAATTTCTCAGTTAATATGCCAGAGGCTTTGTTGATGGGATATGAGCTAAAGGAATAAATTATTAAGAGATTACTGGCACAGGGCTACTACAAGGAAAAAATATGTATAGTTAGGACCAGATGTCAAACTGGAGTTTCAAAATTAATATTCTGTATTTAGGATGGCTATGGAAGCTGAGAGGCTCAAGCAAAGTGCAAACCTTTCAGGGGAGATAAAAACTCAGGCCTCACAACTGAAAACTGGAGACTCTTCTCTCAGGAGAGGCTTTCTATCTGTGAAATGGAGATAACAACATTCCCCTTCTTTCCTTTATTTGTTAGTATCCTCTGGCCAGAGACTATTAGTAAGAATGAATTTACATAGTCCACATTACATAGATTTATTTGTGTGAATTTACAATAGAATAGAAGAATTCACTGATATCGATCAAGACAGAAGTTCTCTTTATTTCCCAAAGAAAAATGAAAGTGACTATTTCTAAAGTACAGTAAATTGATCAGATGTTTTTTAGTATCTTACGGTGCTTCACCCAGCATTTTAATGAAAGAATAGGATATTTCTCATCAAAGTGTCAAACTCATAGAATTTAGAGAAGTGAATTGCTGTTGTTATGGGAACAAAGGTCCAGCAGACTGCTTCAGTTGAATTATTTTGGAACAGAACTGTCTTTCATGGATTCTGCACATATGGGAAACCAGCCTGGCCCCAGCAAGGCCTGTTGCCAGGAGCACAGGCTTCCCTAATGATGGTGTTTGTTCCTTTGACACACTCTTTATCATCTATGGTCTTTCAGTCATTCCTTCTTCAGAGTTCTGTTATTTCCTGTGTTTCTGCTTTAATGTCACATCCTGTCTTTTCTTTCCATAATATGGCCTCCAAAATCGGAGATTTTCTTGAAATGAAAACATGTCCTGAATGTTGACAGATGTTATCTGTCCCTCTCCCTAAGTTGTGCATACACACAAGGACAGAATGAGAGGAAGATGGAACTAAAATCACAATTCCTTACTTGGGAAAATTTTCATTGTTAAAGCTAAAAAGACAGCCCTCTTATCTGCTTATGCTGATGGATCCCACGTTATCAGTTCTAGAAGACAAAAAACCATTTATTAATATACCAGTACTAATCCAAATATGAACCCAATGGTGCTCTTGGAAAAAACCCCAAATCCTTATACAAACTTTTGTGCCAAGCATGTCCTGCCCTAGAGTCAGTCAATTAAATTTTGTTCTGATTATGTAATCTTTATAATTTAGTATCTTTGCCTGAGACTGGGATTTTGACTTAATAACTGGTTTCTCTACCCAGGCAGAGCACTTCAGCTCCTTAGCTTGATTATGCTGTTGAATTAATCTATTAAATGTACTTGATTTCTGATTATACCAAAGTTTGAAAATTGGTAATGTCTTCTCGGTTCCCCACTCAGGCAGCACCTAAATGGAGTGGCCAGAATGTTAAAACTGAGTAGTAGTCAGAAGCTCCTAATGGGCAATTCTTTTTTGTAAAGGAAAAGAGGCAGTTTCTCTTTAATTGTGACAGCAACGCTCTTTTCCTCAAATGCCAACATCTAACATTGGGAGGAGACCAAAAATAATGGGGCTACCATGCAGTAAATAACTGTGTGTGATATTACAGTTTTACAGAGGAAGAAATACTTTTCTTTTGCTTCACTAGGCTTTTGCTTTATGACACAATAAAGTCCTCTGGCAAATAAATGGCAGGACCTCAGCCCAAGGGAGTGGTGATGCTTCTCAGAAGAGTTTTTCAGGGCTTGTTTATTGCCTTATAAACTCAAAGCCAAATTAAGTTGCTATAATGTTACATTTTGCATATGAATTATACCTCCCCTGTCTATTTGCAGTTATGCATAATTCTTACTGCCTGGATTTCTTTCCCTTCTCTCTGTTCCCCTTCACATTTTTACCTGTATATATTATGCTAGATGGGTCTCCTAGCCCAAAATGTATGGGAAGTCTCACTGCTGCAAACTCTAGGTATTTATGAGTCAGGTACCAAAATCCTAAGATGCCAAACAAAATCAGTGCATGCTGGATATGCCTTAAGGGATTTGAGCTGATATCTCATATCTGGAACGATTTCCAGCTTTGTGGACTTACATATATGCTCTGTGGAAAAGAAGAAAAGAATAGACATTAAGAATCTCAAGTGCCTTTAGGGGTTCAGGCTTCAAATATGCTGTGAGAGTTGGGAACACCGAACATGTCTTATTCATTCCTGACAAGGACTCATTTCAGCCACAGAAGACTACCAGAATGAAGAGTCAGCCTTGCTGCAAAGTTTTCTGTAGGGAAGCTAGAAACCAGGCTAGTGAACAAATGGAATGGATCATTCAGATGTGTTCTCCTATCTGAATTTTGCAAATCCATGCAGATCTCTCTCCCTGTCACTGCCTCTGCCACTGCCTACAGGATACTTAACAAACGCAAGGAACAAGAAAGTAGACAGAATTATTTCAGACTGTCCATAATTGCAACAAGAGGTAATGAGACTGTATGATAATTTAGGCTGGGAGGAACCCGAGGAAGGTCTCCTGTCCCCTTCACTCCATTCAAGGCAGAGTCAGACCAGGGTGTTTAGGAGCATCTCCATTGTCTCCAAGGATGCAGGCTGCACAGCCTTATATGTACTTTGGCCCTTTTTTGTTTCAATGTATGTCCTTTGCCTGCCATCCTCCTGCAATACATCTCTGGAAGGAGTCTTGGTTCTGTCTTCTTGATAACTCATAGATATGGAAAGGCTGATGTTAGGAGATGAAATTGAGCAAAGGGAAATTTAAGTCCACTTTCTTTATTTTTCTTTTTATCAGTGAGGGATGTGAAGCTCCAGACCCCATTGCCAGATTAATTTAAAATTACAGAGAATATAATGTAAGAAATAACTTTTCCTGGAAACTAAAAAGGAGGAGACAATTTCTTTTGTCCTTCATATTATATGTTCCAGTTAATATTTTAGAGAGTGTGGGCTGATAGAATTACAGACTGTGAAGATTAGAAGCACTTCTTTATCCATGCCAGATCAATCCTTAATTTCTTCTGGTCAATAGTCTGCAATTATGTTAATGCTATTATTTATGAAGATTTTGTAAAGGGAACTCTTATGAACTGTGGAATACTGATCTTCATATTCTATTTTGTTAACAAATTCTTTGACATGAGATGAAATGCAAATGCTTTCATCCCCTCTGCTACTCAGCTCTCCCTGTTGTGCTTCAATCTTCCATGCACTTACAGTTGAGACACAATGCTCATTTTTTCCATTGTTGATGACGATATACAGTAAATAAGGACAAAGTAGGTGATCCATGTATCATATTATGAATCTTGTGCATTCATTGGCTTGTTTTATTGCATTTATGTTGAAGTGCTGTTAGCAAAGGGGCTCAGTGGCAAGCAAGTCACCATGCTTTTGCCAGGTGTTTGTATCAGCTGAGCTCAATTGAGCATTAAGTAAAACAGGTGTATGTGTGTGCACACAAAGTGGTGAGTGATAACCAGAGTCCTATTGCTCTTCCTTTCCCTTTTTTCAGCTTAAACAAGGCTACCTTTGAAAAAGGACCGATATGAGCTTTGTCAGTGCTGGAGCCTGAGTGGAATCTTGTAGGGGCCGGTAGGTTGTGCTCCTTAGCGGATCCATGGGCTTTAGAGAGCTGATGGCTTGGGCCTTGCTGAGGAACTCTGGAGAGCCTGAGATGGGGTTGAAGGCTGCTGAGCTCGACTGTCTGCATTTTGCTGATGAAAAGATGGATTCTGCTGAGAAGATGGGAAGTGTGGAGCAGGACTCTGCTGTCGTTGCAGCTCATGGCAGAACTCACCAACTGCAGGAGCAACGCCTGAGGTTATGCTGGGTAAGTGCTCACAGTGTTGTGTGACTGCTGATGAAGCTCAGCAGGGTTAATGGCACTTGAAAGTCATATGCCTGGTCAGCTCTTTAAAAGTGTCAAAATAGAAGCCAGTGAAATGACCCCCTGGGATGCAAATTTGATTCTACTTACAGGAGCTCTACTTTAACTGCAAGGCCTGAGTCTTGTCCCGTGAGTGCAATGCAAAAATACTCAAAGTGAAGACCAAGAGATCTGAGACTTCATTCATAAACAGTATTTCTCATAGTAAAGACTTAAAAACTCAACCTCTAAGTCCTTCTGTGCTATCACACCATGAAAAATATCCCAAGTTGTGCAGATTGAAAAGTCTTTAAAGCTAATGTAGTTGTTATTTTGGGGTCTACTTATAATTTTGTGAGTGACTGAAATTATCTCTGTTTGTACTGCAATTTTTGGCATAGTTCCATTTTCTATGTGTTAATGGTCAGGCTCTTATATGTGGATAACATAAAGGAGTAGTTTCTTTTATTGTAAAATTTTTAAACTTTATTCTTAATTAACTAGTAATTAAAAACATTCTGTGATTGTTTTGCAAGACTGCTATGGTCAAGTATATTACAATTCACATTCTTACCCTGTGTCAATTAGCAATTTAGCAATGAAAATCCTAATTAATTTACTAGCCCTACAGTATGTTGTCTTTCTACCAGAGATCCATGTTTAAATGTTCCTTGGAGATTGGTCTTGTCAAAGAGCATAATTGAAGAATAAAGCTTACTGTATTCTTTCTTGAAAGCAGACTAATTTATATACCATATAAATATTACTTTCTTTGCTTTAAGTGTTCTTCTGTCAAGTGATGCAAAAAGATCTGCCTTATCAAAACTGTGTCTTTTTTGTTTGGTGTCCCCCCCCCAGTAATTAGGGTTCCCACCCTGGATGGGACTGAACTGTGCTGAGTCTGAATTTGGTCTATGGGGATTTGAATGTTGATGTTCTGTAATGGCATGTTTAGAAGTATGTGAGATGGATTTTTTTTTCCCCCCTCCACTGAGCCCAAAGCAGAGTTGAAGAACAAATGTAGTTCTCCTTCCAGTGTTTCAGGGCTTGTGTCTGGGTCGGTAGAGAGTGGCTGTCATTTTTAAACAATAGTTTTTAGTATAAAATACAGAGATCTGACTGTTAACACTTCTCCCATGTGCTTTAACCTTTATCTGTTATAAAACCTAAAGCCCCTTTTTAGCCATTGATCTTAACAATTAAACCTTTCAGTTATTGCATCTGAATGACTGATCATGATCAAGTGCAGTGAGGGAAGCTGTAGCTGCTCTCAGTCTGTTAGCACAGCTGCTATTAAATATATTTAACTTTTAGATGCAGGGAGTCAGAAATCCATGGCTGATCCCTTTGTTTTCACCTCAGTGAATCCTAAAGATCAGCGTTTGCAGTGAATACGTGTTAATCCACTGCTGCCAGCTGGTAAAGCATCCATGAATAATGGGAGATTATAAGCAACTCGCCCTTTTCCTGAGAGCATTTATCTATGCTCATTCAGAGACAGTGCCAGTTAGGGCTGGCACAGTTGTCCTTCGTAATGAAACTCTTGACCTGGGAAAACTATCCAGAGAGCTTTAGAAAGATGATCCCTGACAGTATGCAAGTCACTGTAGCTTTCTGCAATTTGTGTGTGTGACTGCTCTAGCTCTGACTTCCCAACCATAAATTCATACAAGTGGTTGTATGGCCAAAGAAATTACCCGATGTTTGCCTAATGCCCTGTGTACTTAGTGTTTTGTACAGCAGGGCTCTAGGAATCACAGCACATCAGCTTCAGAGGTTGCTCAGCCTCTGAAGTCTGTTTGCTCTCCCTCCATCACATTAGCACTGTAATATAATTAGTCATACTGTATGCACACCTATCCAGCTCGTGGGAGACTGCCATGCTGTCACAGGAGATTAGCAGCTGGTTAAAGGACTGTTTAGTTAACTAATACACGAAGGGGAAAATAGAGCTCTGTGTTTATGAGGAAGGGGAATTTCACGTCCCTTATTAATATAGTGAAATGGTGTATTGATAATGACAAACTGTGAGGGCTAATAAGCAGGAAATAATAAGCATAAGCAAACGCCATTAAGAGTAATGACAATCTAATTAGTGTTTTAAACAGTGGTTTCTAAATATGCATATAAAGTATGCATATTTATAGATATTTACAATTTTTCATTGAACACCATTACATACCTCCTTCCTCCCCCTGCCCCTCCAAGTTTAATATAATCCTATGCTAGAAAAGATATAAGCACACATGTGCAGAGTAAGAATAAATATTGATGTGAAAATATCTTTAAGTATTGTGCCATATTAATGAAATGTAACTCTGTTCTGTATCTTGGCTGTTGGTTGGAGAAATGGGAATTGGAGTATTTAGTTGTTAATAAATTGCAAAACTGGAACAATGTGTTGCATGAAAATGGAATCTGGCATTATAGGAAAGTTGACACTTCTGTACAACAAGAAATAAATTATTCTCTGCTGCAATTGGTAGGGGTTTGCTGTTGCTAGGATTTTCTCCAAGGAGACCAATCTCAACATTGTAGCACTGAAATGCAAACTGAGTGGATGCATCTGTTGTGTCATGAGGTGAACAGCTACAAAACCAGTAGTTTGTGCTGAAGCATGTACTCCAGAGGAACAATGTAGAGAAAAATTGTCTTCTCAATTTCTTAATTCAAATATGACAGTTTACTTTCAGTTAGTTTAGTAATCTTTAGCTGTTGCTTTCCTTGTAGCTCCAACTACCAAAAATAGAGGAAAAAGATGGTGGTGCAATGTAGGTATTCTGAGAGGAAAAAAGAGAAATAAAACTTGTATAGTTTCCCAGACATTTCTAAAACTATTCAAGCCAAAAGTTTGTCAGTATTTCATGCTGAGTTTTTTCATTAGCATTTCTATTCCTGTTCACTTGTCTGCAAGGATTAAGCTTTTCAGGGAAAGTGTTGTATGGCTGAAATACTTTGCTGGTGCTTGTGACATTTAGTCATTCCTCCATTTACTACAGCAGTATCTTGTTCCTTTAATAACCATCAGTTTTGGACTATCTAGTTTGTGATTGCATGACTGTAAATGTATTTGAATTCTCAAGAAGCTATTGGCAAAATTTTCCCCTTAAAGGATAAGCAATTTCACAGGGCTCTTGGTTTCTGTGAAGTCCAGCTTTCAGTAAGCAGTAAGAGTAGGTTTTCTTGTGCAACAGAAATATTGCTTACTGCAGTACTCCTGCTTATAGTGCTCAGGACACGTGCTGCCCTTTGAAATACAAATGTACTCACACTTTGATATACTTGCTGTACTTTTTCGTCCTTCATCAAAATGGTTTGACAGAATTTTGATGAGATTGTTTGTTTGACAGGATAGTGCTATTCTTTTGATGTACAGTGCTTTACTGAGATTATGGCTGAGCTTGTATTCTGATATATTTATCTTTGAAATAAGTTTGTAAGACATTCTTAAGTGAGAAAATGCTGATAAGATCACAACAGTGAAGCATTTTGGTAAATTGATGGTATTTTTACAATTAAGCGTAATCATGGTCCATCAGTCCTTTGGACTAAGAAAGGCATAAACTGGGAAATAGTACATAAAAAGGAAACTGAAAAAGATACAGATCGCAGCTATGTTTGAGCAGTGGTCTAGAGTTAATCACATTAATAGCTCCAGGAAACCATCTGAGGACCTCATACAATGAACAGGCCAATGTGTCAGCTAACCAGTAGCAGCCTTATGAGGTACTTCCTATTTCATTGAAGGATAGTGGCAAACTAGGCTTTGAAAGCTGGTAATTCAACTAAACCAAAACTGATGGGTTGTACAGAACAGTTCTGTTTATTCCTCATCTACTTTTTGTGGAGGATAGTGCAGAATGAACACATGCATTTTATGTAAGCAATATACTAATTTTAGGGCTGATGAAAGTGCATGTCCAGTTTGTCCTTTGGGAGAAGCTTCTGAAGGTTTGCAGTGCTTAACTGTTATTTTTGCCTTGATGTTCACTTTAGTAATGAACACAGCAGGAGCTTTGGTAAAGCTGACAGGAAAAAAGGGAAAGTCACAGATCAGGAAAATGCTTCTTAAAGAATTTCTGGAGAATCTGAGCATATTCAAATCAACAGACAGATGAAATTTAACATGGTGTGCTCAGTGAACTGGTTAATTGGATCCATTTTCAGTTAATTTGGAGAACTCATAGAGGACAGGTGAGGTTTCAAAAGGACAAATATACTTGCCCGAAAGAAAAAGGGGACATGGGAATCATGGCCCAGTGAGTTTAATTGCAAGACTTTAATTGTTCTAGAAAATCTACTAAATAGGGATGCAAGTTTTGCCAGTATCTGGAGAGAAGAAAATAGTTGTGGAGAGCTGTAAAACTTTAGGTTTAAGGCAGATAAATTCTCCATTTAGAGGCTTGTTGGAAGCTTTTACTGACATTGAATTTTGCAGTAAAAATCCTTCTTGCCTCCCTATCTCCCAAGTCATACATGGGAATCTTCAGTCCCCTGGGCCAGATGCTACTTGCTGTGAATAAATAGCATTAATATCCTATTACAAGCCTTTACAAATGATGGAGTTTGTTTTAATTGGCTGATTATGCAAATTGAACTAAATCTGTGTGTATTGAAAAAGACTTGGGTTAGCTGAGCTGTGGAAAGAAATTAGATCCAGGCAGGGTTTTGGGACCACCTACTCAAATACTGCTGTGGAAAGACCAAGAACTAGCAGTTACCACTGCTATTAACTAAGCAGAAGAGTAAATTTGTGTACACTGGAGACAGTTTTTTCATAGAAGGTGAATTGCAGAGAATTCCAAATAGTGGAGGGTAAGGGTCTAAAGGCAGAAAAGAGAAACAACAGAAACCTCAATAGTGTGTGTTATGGCAAATAAGACCAGGCAAGACAGAAAACTGAAACCCACAACAAATGCTATCATGTTGTTGTAGTTTCTGAGCACTAGGCCAGCGTGTACAGCAAGGACAAAGGAGATGGTGTTCTCAGTGCCAGAGCATTTCTGCACTCTCATCTGTCGCTCTGATAAAGGTGATGAACAAGCTGCCAGCCTGAATGCAATTAATCTGGACCTATGTTAATTCCTTTTAATTGGGGCACAACTCCCTGCGCTAGAAATAGTGATGTCAGCACTGAAGGAAGAGCCCTGGACACTGGAACAGATAGGAAAATGAGCAATTCATTTTCCTCCCAAAGCATGAAATAAAACAATGTCTTAGAAAAGTCTGACAGATCTGAGATTGAAGAGGTATGTTGGCCATTTTCAGCAAGAGAGTATGTAAAATAAACTTACAGATGAAGAACAGATTGGAAGATATGCAAGAAGTTGCAATTATAGCAGCAGAAAAAATGTCTTTAACCATTATTAGGTTTAAAAAAAAGTCATGCACTTTGCCTTGTGAGAAGAAGGGACCTGAAGAAGAGTTGGAGCATAAAAGGGTAATGGTGAAGTTTTCAACTGATGGTACTGTGATGAAAGATGATAGATGAAAGAACCCAGCTGTCCCATAATTTATGCCCTTAGGAAAGTTCTTGTGCCTTCAGGCAGATAAGAAGTGGAGCTTGGCTCTGTGTTATGAAGGCAGTGAATTTGACTTCTCATAGGACTAATGTTAAAAAAACTTTCTCTGAAAACAAGGGAGCTGACTCAGAAGGTTAAGTTTTTTAATCCACTTTCTCAAAAGTGCTGGAATTTATGCATTTAAAATATTATTGCAGTACTTCTGTTTATTATTAGATGTCAGCAATATACAAAAGTTGTAATTTCTAAAGTGTATGTAGAGTTTTCCATGAGATGGGCTATTCTTGGCATAAAGAACTTTTGAGATAAATAGCCTTATTTGAAAAACTTAATACTTGCTGATAATTCTGGCTGAGTATGTACCCCATGGGGTTGTTTGGCTGTTATGCTGCTTAATTATCTTATTGACTGTAAACTTAGAAATAATTTTTCAACTTTTTTCCAGTAGTTTTTCTTAGCCTATGGGCAGACCATGGATCCTGTGTTGCTTGGGACTGTTGCAAAGATTTGCAACAGTGAGGGTGTTTATCTGCTGCTTCATTGCTCACCTGCTGTACTTTGGTGATAGCTCAGAGATGTTGGGAGGTGTGGGGAGCCAATGTTGTACAAGGTGATTTAGGTGCAAAAAGTCTTGAAGGCTGTGTTTGGCAAAGAATCTAAAAGACACAGCACAGATGAGAGGAAGTTGAAAGCTGGGAAGTTCAAATGTAAGACTTCAATAAAGAATGGTGTGAACTTCAGTAAAGTTTTCAAAACAGCCTAATTTTGTTTGGGGTCTAAATACACATGTGCTCATAACTCTACGTATAGGGTCCCTGTGTGGTCAGAAATGAATATACGATACAACACACATCCCTGAAGTAGGAGAGATTACCATTCAGGTCTCTATAGAAGAAGCTAGACAGCATGATGCTGGGAAATATACTACATGAAAAGCAGGACAAATTGTCCATTTAAATCATTAAGCTTAGTGATGAGCTATGTTCTTATAAATTGACAAATAATTGAAAGAGGTGAATGTTCAGTGCTGCAGGCAAGCATGTGTGCTCCTGTTACAGATAATAGCAGGTACATCCTGGATCTACTGATGCATAATCTTGAAATTGAAGGTTTTTGAATAGCATTACCTGAGTTATATAACCTCCCAATATGTGCACAACCAGCAGCACCGTGGGCTGGGTGCTTGTGAAGGTTGCTGCGGGCCCAGGGACTGAGGCAGTGCAGTGCCACTGCTACAAACATGAGGGATATCAGCACCCTGATGTTACCCTGGCAGCAGCACCTTTCTGCTGCCCTGAGGGAATCCCCCTCTCCACCTCCTGACATTCTGGGGGCTATGCCTCTCTGAATGACATGGAGTGCTTTAGAGCAAGGCTGGATTAATTGGAACTGAAGAGGCATTTCTGGATGTCCTTCAGATATTGTTTCATTGCTGAGTGAAATGACTTGGGTTGAAGAGCATCTAGGAGGCATTTTATGACATACATACCTCTACTAAAGACGATTACATTATCTGCTTCCTTTCTCTAATGGGTTGTGCAATATCTCGAAGTAACCTGGATGGCATTTAATTGGATTTTTGTGAATAAAATGCAAGTGAAATTATGTAGGTGAGAGATTTGAAAGTTCTTAGCCAAAATGTTTGTCTCTGAAGTTCCATATTTAAAGATTTCTACAGGAAACCTTAAACTTTCCATGCTGGAAACACCAAAGTGTGTCTTGAAAGCAAAAGGCTCTATCGATATAGACCAGCATAGAAAAATACAGTGCCTCACTCACAATTGGAAGACTCTTGAGGATGGCAGGCGTGAGCCTGCTAGATGAGAAAGCCTGCAGAGGAGAATACTGCTGAAAGAACATTGAAAGTACTGCTGTTTAAATAGGAGAGTGTTATCACTTGTTTATGTAGGTTGGAGGGGAAACAAAAAAGGACTACAAATAATATCTTTAATTATCCCATACTCAAATGTCCTGTTGTGCATGTATGCTATCAATAAATTGATGATACTGCCATAATAGACAAGGTTTCTAAACATCTATAGTCAATAACAAAAATGCATACTGAGCTGCTGGTTGCATGTCAGAAAATTTGTTGCTACTTCAAACTAGCTATGAGAGTAGACAGAGATTTGGTTTTAAATCTGTTTCATAATTTATGACCTTTTCTGAGAGGGGAAGAAGAAATCTTTGGGATAAAGAAAAACAGAGTTTAAAAATTCTGTAAAAAGTATGAAAATCATGGTGTCTTTAATGATTGTAAAAATTTTCACAGTTTAAATCCTCTTTCTTGCTAAGCTTTATCTCCCACACACAAACTCCTCATGAGGTTCTGCACTCCCAGCTGATTCTGCAATGCAGCACTTGGAGGCCTCCAGGCAGAGAAAGCAGCTGTCTGTCAGGTAGACTGATGTTAAAAAGCAAGGAGATGCAGAAGATGAAGCATAAGATTGATATGCTTATGGTAAAAGCTGCAGCCAAGCTCACGATTTTGAATTTTGTAAGACGATAAGGAGGTGGGGAACTGCCTCTGGCAAAGTAGCTTGAGTCTCTGTGCTGGTTGTGGTGTTGCATGTACTGTGTCTAAAAATCAACCAGCACCTCAGAAATCATGAGGTTAACAATATACTTGTATGTGTTTTGTACAATGTTTTTTATAATTGCGTTGGTAGCCACAACTCCCTGTGAATATCCCTGTGGGTAACAGAGGCAGCTACTGGTGGGATAATGAGGAGCAGGAGGAAAATCCTCCTAAACTGTCAGTTTTGACTAATTTCCAAAAGAGCCATCAGTGGCTGATCCTTCCAGTAGCCAGTGGCTGGGCTGGGCCTAAGAAGTCAATTTGAGGTATCTATGGTGTTTGGTTTCAGAAGGTTGCCTTGGAAATTTGAATTTAAATGTGAAATCTAACCCTTCAGTCTTCCTGAGGGTCTTAGAGGGAAGCTGAGTGCACAGCCTGGTGGGGTGTGGTTGTTCAGGCTTTTTTCTAGAAGAGCTAGAGTAAGAGCACCCAAAGGTAGGAAGAATTCCTACTGTTAAGTCTAACTTAGGTTGTGTTTAAATTTGTTTTACTTGTGGTCTTTTGTTTACTTGCAACTTGCAGCAGCAAGTGAATTTTTGTCTTGCAGAATAAATGTTTGCTGTTTTGTTACCAAGCACGCTCTTGCTTATATGGACCTAGTGAGTTCATTTGAAATGTAAGATCTTAGAGTTTTCTGCTCTCATGGCTGCATTGCATCAAGAAAAAAAGCAGATGTGTCCAGTCTGTGTGAAGCAGACTGTGAAAGGGACAGTATACTAACTGGTGGGCAGATGTCTTTTTTCTAGGTGGGAATTCCCTCTAGCTGGCTCAAATCAGCCCTCTATCTTCAAAGAGCAGATGGTAGAGAGGCATCTCAGGGTGAGGATACAGCCAGAGTAATTGCAGTGTCTTTTTACAATGTAACAGAGTTTCTAGAATGAAAGAAGATACAAAACCTTTCGAGTTGCTGTTTGGTTGCAGGAGCTGTCCACATGAGGTGTTTGTCTTGCTCCCAAAATGAAAGGGATTGAAAGGTGAGTCTCCTAACAGTCTGTCTACTTGGATTCAGGAAAGTGTTTCCCTTCCCTTAGTAATCAGAAGTTGGTGTACATTGCAGCAATAACTGCTGTTCCCTTGGTTTCTGCTTCTCTTCATTCCCCATGGCAAAGGCACTTCATCTTACTCTACAAATTGCAGCTTTTCAGTAAAATGCTGCTCTGCACTGGAAGGAGAGAGTAGGGTCAAACCTGTTGATATGCTGCTGTTGCAAGAGGGCTCTCAATACAGGAACTCTTCTGCAACCCAGCTTTCTTGGGGTGTGCACCAGGATGGGGTGGCACCCACAGTGGAACAGAAGAAATGTGATTCAGTCATATACACAGGATCTTCACTCAGGCAAACACCTTGGCTGCTCTGAGAAGGGAGCTGAATCTTGAGGGACTGTAAGAGAGTTTCACATAAATAACTGACTTGGCAAACCAAACTGAATCACCTGTGAGCTGTTCTGTTCCTATACAGAAAGAGGTCCCTCAATACCTGCTAATTGGTACAGACTCTACAAAGTGAGTTAAAATCACACCCTGGAACTTGAACAAGTCAGAGTAAAAAAGTTCACTGCTGGTGTTCCTGTATTCTTCTCAAGGTAAACATATGAGTTAAATTCTTAGCGTAGTAGAATTATAGGGCATTCCACATCAGGACAGAGCTATATGAGTCCTGGCAGGGCAATCACAGAGGCTGAATTTCTAAAGAAAAGCCCCCTATGTGATTCCTGGCAGGGCAATCACAGTGTTTGAAATCTCCAGCCGTGAAAAACTGCATAATACAAAACTATCAAAACAAATGATATTCCCAGCATGAAAAACATAAAGGGGGCACAGAGGCTTAAATTGTATTAGTAAAACCTTGCTGTAATTGGCCTTTGGCATGAAAGAAAGAAGCTGCCATTCAGTTCTTTGGCAAGGGCAAAACTTTTAAAGTTAAATTACTAAGAATAATAACCTTCCTTTCTAGGATTAAACTGCAGATTAGAGCATTGCCCATTTAGAAGTTTACTTGAAAGGGGTATCTCTGAGTATGTCTGAACTCCCTGACAAAAATAAGGGTGTCACAGCGGAGGATATGGGGAAAGAGAGACAAAAGGTGGTATCCATTTCCTCAGGAGCTTACTGGGAGATACTGATGTGGCCTCAGAAACTGCCAACAAGGCATTTTGGTTGCATGCAAGGTCCAAGTCTGTCAGGATGATGGTTATGTTCAGAAAGAGATTGTATAGGCAGAAAACTATTGAAGTGCCCACCTGGAGCTCAAAGAAGAGGCTTGTGTAGGAAGTGACCTGACAGTTGTTTAACTTGATTAAAAGCTTTCTGTTTCCTCTTTCTTTAAGTGAGGTGCCAGCAAAATTGCAGGAAGACACCTCCCTTGCTAGTGATGTGTCACTGTTGCATAGTAGTCCCTGTCAATCCCTGTTTTAGTAACTGTGATGGAACTTGGTAGCTGTATGAGATCTTGTTCTTGTCAATGTTTGTGACTCATCTGTGTGTTGTAACTCTCCTTCACCACAAACTCAGAGTCTGTAGAATCCCTTTTGCAGCCCTTGGTAGTACTGCACCCATAAAGACACTCATCTGTGAGTAAAGGGTTTGTGCTGGGAGACACAAACAAGGGGGCAGTGGAGTTGTGCAGGCTTGTCTGAGAATGTTGCTTGTGTACTTCACACCATTTGGCCACGTGGGACTGCTGCTGTGAGAACTGTTCATGCTACACCTTGTGCATGACACTGCTTGGTAGTAGCACAGGCTCATTCTGACTGGATGCTTTCCCTGTCACTTGTGCTTCTCTGCCTGCTTGTTGTATCCTGGGATGTGTGACTGCAGACCTTATTTATGTGCATGACTCATCACCACAGGCCCCAACGTGATTGTTATCAAATACAGCATAAGTAGGGAGGAATGGTCAAGAATGGTTTCTGTTTCATGAAACAATGGATTCCTGATGAGTATGACAATTGCAGGGAGAGAGCTCAAAAGGATCAGCTTGCAGCAAATGAAGATTTTAAATACTTTCATTAAGCCTAGAAGTCAGCATCCTTGCTATTTTTCTGAAGACAGGCAGGTCAGTAGAATGAGCTGGCATACTGTATGGAGACCTTCTGACCTCAATTTAGGAGCATTGGGTCTTCCAAACCAGATCTTCTTTTCTTTTCAGGACTCAGTGAAAATAAGACTTTATTTATCGCTTAATGAGAGTTAAATTTGTACTGCTCCCTGGTGCCCTTAAGATTCACCGGCAGTAATTCCATGTCCTTTCATACATAGTGGGTGAATGAATAATGAATGCTGGTGTTCCATGACAAAGAATAGAATGACATTGCCTTAAAGCAAAATTAAGACTGCATTGCACCTGCCTCAGGCTCTCTAGGCAGAGAGGGAGGCTGTAGCGTTTTTCAACTCTAGAGATGAGGAAGTGTCGTTTTAGAAAGCACTGGTAGGCCTGGAGCCATCTAACAGGTTTGAGTGAAATTTCCATGTGCTGCCAGATGAAGAAATGAAGTAATCAATCCAGAAGTGTCTGCTTCTATAATTTCAGAGTTGCACCAGCTGCCTGGGATTAAATCCTCATAATCTCTTCACTACAGGGCTGATTTATTTTTTTCATCATGAACCCTTTACACTGGGAATAAAGATTTGCACTGGACATTAGGGAAAGTTTTCACTTGGAAGATGTTCTTGCTATGTTCATTCTCAAAAGTGGCTAATGTGGGGCACTTTACCGAGATTATTTTCAAAAATGCTTAGTTTTTCTTTTTATCCAAGAGAGAATTTTCAGCAATATAAGGAAAACTATGGAGGATGATAATCTCTAGTAGGTGCACGCCAAGGTGCTATTGCTATCTATTTCCTAATTCTCTGCATGTTTCAAGAAAATGATAGTCAACTCCTATATCTTGCTTTCTCCCAGCAAAGGGTCTGGGTGGCTTTATGCCCAGGGGGAGGGCAGATCTCTCTCCCACCAAATGCCTCCTCCCTCATGTCATACTGAGTGAAGCTTGTAACAGAATTAGAGGCAGTGTCCTTACTAACACTGCTTGTAGTTGACCCCTTTTCTATCCCTCTCCACACTGCCTGTGAAGCTGTTGACTCAACAGAGAAAAGCATTCCTCTTGCCTTTCCCCAGAAGTGGTGGGGTTTTTTTATGCTGGAGAAACTTTCTACTGCAAGTAAAAGACACCAAGGTCTTTTCAGAGGTGTTGTTGTTGTTGGGTTTTTTTGGGTTTTGTTTTGGTTTTTTTTTTTTAGTTTCAACAACAAAGTATAAAGATAGATGCATTTAAAACTTTCAGTGTAGCTTTAGTTTGCTGTTTAAGCAAAAAAGAAAATGAGAAATTAACTGTGAGGGAAATAAAAAAGACAAAGATATGATGAGGGAAATAGAATAGATGAGAGATCTTAATTTTCTTCTTCCTTTTATGTAACTTATGTTAAGTTTGTGAGTGATACTGAGCCATGAAAGTGGTTCCCATCTACCTTGTGGTTTTCTTTTTTTAGTATCTGTGGTCAGCTGGCTCATGCTCTGAAGTGACATTTTGGTAAACTGGACTGGGTTTGAAGAAGAGCTTACTACCTCCCTAGTCTGCTTGTTGTAGAGCTGAGCTTGTGCTAGCAATGCAATATGCAATTGGTAATGGAGTGGAACATCTGATCAGATTGTGAATTGCAGTAATGGTCCAACTGGTCCAGTGAGAGGAACAGAATGCATTTTATTTCTGCAACTGGTTTTGTAGGCAGTTTTTCACAGATCTTGCAGCTTGATACACTGCTTAAAGAGACTATGTAGTCTGTCATGGCGTCAAATGAGGGCAAAGCCCTAAAAAGTAGCCAGCCAGAAAACTAAATGAAGAACATACATAGTTGGATGAGAAAATAGCAGACTGGTGGAGTGTTGTTAGAAGGAAATCTGGAAGACATTAGGCTGTGATGCAGAAGCAGAAAGTTTCTATCTTTTGGTGAATATTTGGCATGTCTTCAGTCCATCCCACTGCTTCCATCTTAGCCAGCTGCATGAGAACTCCCTGTGGGTGGCAGAAGGCCACCAGCAATATTGTTGTGCTCTCAGAATGAGAGCTGAATGAATATAATCAGCTGTAATTCTAGCATTGGGCTGCTTCGTGTATGGGAGTACTCTTGTGTAGTAGGAGAGATTGCCTGAAGCATGGAATGGAGATAACACTATTGCCTGGTGGTGACTGTTTTCACTTGTCTTTTGAAGTGTTCCTTGATGCAGGAGAAGAGTTTCTTAGTGTAATTCAAAGCAAGCAGCATAATTGGAGTGCTTGGTGTTTTGCTTGAAGGGTCTGAGTGAAAGCTGACATTGCTCTGCCTGAGTGCAGACTTCTGTGCAGGTGATGGCACTGTGCAACTTTTTTGTGTGTTAGTTTTGTTTGGGTTGCCTTTTTTTTTTTTTTTTTTTTAAGTTCAGGGGAGCCCAGTGTTTTATAACAGACTTCATTCAGTAGATGAGCTCTGGGCAAGACAATTGTCTGTAGTGTTGTTGAGATAGAGAGGCCATGTGGTTAGCTCTCTGTGGTTGTGGCAAAGCAGAACTATTTATTCCTAAGCTGTTTAAGAAAAACCATTGCTCAGAACCAATTCCAGCATTTTCCTTAGTAGCTTGTCTTATTGTCTGTTTGTTGTGGTTGTGAGAAGTTCCCAGTTCTTAAACTCAAATTACTCTGGTGCTTTTAAGGCCTCTGTTTCTTTTGCAAATCTTGTGTTTAATGGCTGAAGTTGCTTTAATATTCTTTAGAACATCATCTGACATATTTATACAACGTGCTTGTTTCTGTTTGGTTGTCTTATTACCATAGATGATTTTATTAAACAAATGTCAGCTCAGTTGTTACCATAAACTTTCTCATTAAAACCCCCCAGGAACATAAAGACCTCTGAGATGCATCCCTTTCTTGAATTCACCCACCTTCCTCTAAGTAAATTTGCTTGTAGAGATTATTTTCTGTGGAAACCCTTTTCTCCAAAGAAAGGCTACCTGGCAGATTCAGGTCCTCAGTGAGAAGGTAAAATGGGTAAATAGATACCAGTCCTGGACAAAGCCTGTATGTGACAGAGTTTTGTGTCTGTTGCAGCCTGTTTTAGGAAAATGGAGAATTACTGAGGGTTCAGAAAATTCCTAGTTTCAAATGTACCTCATCAGTCTGTGTGAGCACCAGCTCTCTGTTACAATGATAACTGGATGCTGCTTGTTGCTTACCTGTGCATGAATCTCTTTGAAGCAAGTAACTCGATCTCTTGCATTTTCTGTAATCCTCTGCCTTTAATCTTGTTCTTGCATTGTGTTCCTTACATGCAGAAGCAAGGGGCTCTTTATGTTCCTAATGGAAATACAACTTTTTAGTCAGAATTTAAGGATTATGAAAATTAATAGTTTCTGCAGTGAACGCAGTTCCTGTCTCTGCCAGCAGTATCCCCTCCTTACTAAGCTGTCCCTATTTTGTCAACAGAAATTGTCTACTCGGTGTTTCATTTCAGTAGGAAATTAGCTGTATGGGGAAGACACAAGGGTTATAAAAGGTTTAGGAAGACCCTGCTTATCTACCCCCATTATATTTTTTGTGGGGAAACGCAAAAGGTGGAAAAAGCTTTTAGGTGTGAGAAAAAAGCAGGTTTCAGGAATAAAGCAGAAGACTAGCGATCAGCTTTGGCTGCAAAAACTTGAAGATACAATTATACAGCAAGCAAGGACATAAAACCAATGGTTAGAGTTTCAAGGTTTGGCTAAGTTTTGAAGTTGAAAAAAAATATCCTTGGCAAGATAGATAAGTTTAAGCTTAATAATAGAATATTGTGTATTATTATTTAAAGCATAATAAGCAAGTATTGTATACAACAGATGTACGAGTGCTGTTGTAGATTAGTTAAAACAGTTGTCTGTAACTTTTAGAAGCATGCCATTAGCTGAGAAGCTTTAAGAATGCCATGTAACCAGGAACTCTTTGGATGTCTGTGACAGCGTGAGCTTTGTACCATCTCTGTCTCAACTCTGTATGTGAGACTGATAACGGAATAAAATAATAAAAAAGCTCCTAGAATGCCTGTCCAGGCTCCCCATCCTGTTTGTCGACGAAAACACCAACATTTTTCACTCGTTATGTGGCTAGTTATGTGGAGAACCAGGTTAATCTCTGTCCTGTTGCTAGGTTGTGCTGTGACCTTGGGTAAGTCAGCTCAACTCTGTTTTTTGTTCCCTATCAGAGGTGAAAAAACCCCACCAAACAAAACTCCTGCCTCAATAGTGGCCCTTATCAGTCTCAGGCTGTAAGTGCATGGGCTCTGAAGCATTTCCTGTAATAACAGTATCTAAATTAACACTACCTTTTGAAAATCATCCCTCAAGAGAAATCATACATTTAAAAGGCACCTATTTTTCTCTTTTACCTACTGTCTTTGGAGAGAAATGAGTGTTACCTCTAGGTGTTTCGAGAAATATTTTTGAGAACCCAAAATCTGAGATTTATGAGCTTTGTTGTTATAACAATTAGCTAGGCCAGGGTGTGCATTAGTAGGCTGCTAGTGCTGCTCTTCGATGGATGGAAGCACTCAACCTTCTGCTTTGGTCCTCAGAATGCCTTTGAAAGCATGTGCCAATAGCCTATTGATGCACAGCCTGTTGTGACTTATTGTTATGTTCAATGCACAGACGACTATTGCAAAGGTAGGTTATTTGTTAGCATGATTTTCCAGACTGCTGCTTGAAGAATTTTAACAGCATCCACTAAACTCCCTAAAGTATAGTTCAGAATGAATAAAATTCTGCTTGATGATGTTTACAAGTGTCTCTGTACCCACTGCTGATGAGTCATAGAAAACAGCATATTCCTTTGACTCCTGACTATGTGCGTGACATGCACAATCATTAGCTGTACTTTACAATTGACAAGTTGGTTGCTTTTGCTTTAATCTGTATCCTGATTCAGATGTCTTCATTTTGTAAGGAAAATAAAGACACACTTAGCCTCTCTAGCTGCTGTCTTGCAGCCGCAGCACCTCAGAGCTTGCCAGCTGAATACATTGCCCTCCTCTTTTTTTCTTGACCTGTTGTTTCCTCTCCTCCCTCTTAAGAACTTCTGCAGTGACCATTACTACCAAAGTCTCATTACTTTCTCTTCCTTTGTTTAATGGGTGTTCAGTCATTTCCCACTGTATCTACCCTTCAAATGGCTGGTTCATTTGCTTTTCACTCTTCTCATTATGGCTTGCAGAGCATGACAGCTGAGTATCTCTGGGGCCTTATTCCAGCTTGAACATTAAGTCATAAAAACAATACTTTTGTGCATGTCTGAAAAGACTATGATGTGCAGTAGCTTTGCTGTAGTAGCTAACCTTATCCAGCACAGTGTTTCCATTTAAAACAAACAAAATAAATTATAACACCAGAAACCTTCAAGTTAATTGGAAGTTTCTTTGTTTTTAAGACTGACTGAATGTTGATTGTCCAAGACATTAGAAATTGGCTTGGACATGGTTTATGTTTTGGGGTTACTGGTCAAGAATGCAAATACGTGTCTTCAAATTTTTGCTGTCCCACCTCTAAGCATTCAGAATTTAGCTGAAGGCAGTATATTAAAGGCAAATATTGCAGCATTAAAATCACTGAAACCCAAATGCTAAGATTTTTTTTTTTCCCATCCCAGCTCTGTTCCGGATTACCTAAATAAACTGCACTCTGCTGAATTGGCAATTTCTGTTAAGCACCTAGAAGATGATTAATGTGTTGTGAATAATGTCATGATAGCTGGCTGAAGGGCGTCTCTTCCTCATGAATAACAACAATGTGGTAATGTGCCAGAATCAAGAATATTAACTTCATAGCAAGCTTTATCAATGTTAACTCACTGAAAGCAGGCAATATGTCTGACTTGCTAGCTTCCAGCTTTTAATTAAGGCAATTAAACAAAATGTGTTCTATTCTTTTTCCATTTATTTATAGATTTAATTACCAGTAGTTAATTAGGCTGCAATTCTATAAATATATACTACTGACCTCATGGTTCCAAGTGGGAATTATATTTTTGCTTAAGATTTATTCTTGGTAAATAAAGTAATTTTTCAGTGTTGCTCTATATCTTGTGCTTTGCAATATCATGGAACCAAACTCTTAATCATCCTCAGTGTGTCCTCAATGTTAATGAATATAGTTATATTTATTTAGGTATTTATAATTTCTCAGTGTTGTGGTTTAACCCTGGCCAGCAACTAAGCACCTCACAGCTGTTCATTCCTTACCCCCTGGTGGGATGGGGAGAGAATGAGAAGATTAATAGTGAGAATTCGTGTGTTGAGATAAAAAAAGTTTAATAGGTAAAGCAAAACCCTTAGACTTTTAGAATAGATTAATTAGATTTACAATATCCAGCCTGTGGTGTGTGCCCACCACTGATCTACTCATAGTTGCAAACCTGTAAGGATAGGTTCCTTTAAGCGTGCTTTTAAAACCTGGTATGTTATTAAATTAAGGGTTATATGTATACTTAAACATATTTGAGCAGGAAGAGCAGCACTGATGGATAAGTATCTTGTCATGAGTAGGTGTGATAGGTGAAAGAGGTATTTTAAGACAACTTTAAGTTTTTGGCTGTGGATGGGATGTATTGCAGCCTGTCTCCTGTTAAACTCTTTGAGGCTTTGTCCAGGAAGACAAGTGGTGTGTCACACCAGAAAGTGTGGTGTGACATTGTCATGTCTCCAAAGACTGCTGTAGTTTACACTCCGGTGTAACTGTCCCTAGGGCACTTCATGACTGCTCAGAGAATTAAGAATATAATTTAATTGGGCAAAAAGGAAAACGAGGCAAGAGTGAGGATTTAGGGCACTGAGGTGCTTGCCCTGTAGAGCAGCCCAGAAAGCCTTCTTTTAAAAGAAAAAGAAAGAACAATAGGGTGACACAGTGTTCCATACAAAATCTGAAAATGTTTTGCAGAATGAGCCTTCAGTACAGCTGTATACTTCACCCTAATGCATCTGACTTTCCCAATAACCTTTTGAAATTCTTCATGCATATTTAAAGACAATTTTAGAAGCATTTAGTGTTAAGTTTTAGTGTGTAAAAAAAAAAAAAAAAAATTTCTACTGACTTCTGTGGGGCCATGAAAATAAAATCAAAAATGAATGTTGTTAAACACCTGTCCTTTAGTAAGCTTACTAAAATACACTTTCCTTCTGAGCCACAGATGTACTTACTTAGATTTAATTCTCATCTTCTACTAATCTGCTGTGTCTGCTTCTCATAATGAAGATAAGGAGCGATCTATAGCCTTTCTAAATTTCTGTGGGAAACAGTGATTGGAATCTTATCCTTCATACAGCTTTTAGGAGAATACTAGAGTTTGGGAAAGTATGTTAAATTGAGATATGTTTTCTTCCTGTTATTAGGAATTTAATTAAATTATTTCTCAGAGTTCAATGGCTCCTAAAACTGCCTATAAAATATAATTGATTTTAGATTTTCATTATGTATAGACTCCAAAATTGAGACAACAGGGAATAGTATTTCCATTCCAATATGGACAGAGCATTCCTTCTGCTCTGTTGAAAGTATTCAGAGGGGAAAAGAGCAGGAAAAACATGTCTGAGAAATTACATTGATTTTTGGAGATAAGGTTGAACCGTGTTAGTCTGTGAACTGTGCCACACAGAGCAAAGATTAGCACTTGCTTGAAAGCTCTTCATGCAAGGGATGAAAAGACTAGAGAAAAAATAACACAGTGGCAAAAGGAAGCACAAGATAACTCAAGGTGAAAACCTGCTGTCTGAGAAGGCTAAGCCTAAACAATGCCAGCTTTAAAAAGAATTATACAGAAGCAGATGCATTTGATGTATCATACATCTAAGCTGGTGCTTAGAAATGGAAGGGATAGATTTCTGTAACACTTACCTTAATTTGAAAATTGATCACTGAACAATAGCATATCATCACTTTTTTTTATTGGCAGACAACATGAACAGAGGTAAGAGGAGAATTCAAGTATAATCTGGTCTTGATGTGTGGCTTTTTTTCCCCAACTCTTACTGGCTTCATCAAAAACTGAAGGAAATTCCTGCCTTTCAAAGCTGTCTTTAATTAGCTCAACCAATTACCTAGTGACACCCATGTTGCTGCAATCTTTTTGGAATAAAAAGTTATAGAATATTTCTACCATTTAGTCTTTATAAATGACTGAAACTGTTAGTATAAAATCCAAAAATCTAGTATGTTTTGGTATCAGCACTCAATGACATAACTTATTTGGGATTTCAGTAGATAAGGTCTGTATATGACAGGATTTTAAAATAAAGGCTTATACAATTATTTTAACCTAAATACTTAAATGATATTTGACTGTAGGCTAACCAGATGTGAATGTGGCAGGGCAGATAGCCAAGCTGTTAAAAAACTGAGCCTACACACTCTGTCCGGGTAGATTGGAATCTATGCTAAATATTCCACTTTTTTAGTAGACAACGAGTTGAGGAGGTTTGGAGTTGTGAGCATGTGGAAGCTTCCTACCTTTGATGGCAGCTGATGGGCCAGGACTAAAGAAGGAGAGAAGCCTGACCTGAACAAAAGGGTATTTTTCTGTAAAGTGTATAAAAGGACTGCTGCCCAAGGCAAAATAGAGAGGACCAGAGCAAGTGATTCCAGGACTAATATCCAGATACAGTAGTCTCTGTGGAAGTCAGTATGTGAATGTTTGCTTGGTGAGCTCAAGGAACAGGATACCATATGCAGCTATAGAGAAAGCTGGACTCTGGATGGGAATTTGTAGTGCTGAAGGCAAAGAAAAGACAGGTCAAAGCTTTAGTCTAAGCAAAAATGAAAAGAATCACACTCTAAGAAAAATATTCTCCTGTGTGGTTTAGGAGTGATGTTTAACTTGTGCAAAACATGGAAAATGAGGAGTCTTTTATTCTAGAACTTTAAGATACTATATTACAGTTTAGTATTACCAGCTGTGGATACCTATCTTGAATTTCATTTGGCAATCTAAAAAATAGTCTTTGATGTCCAAATCAGATGTCACTCTTGGCCTTCTTTCCTTCTGCAAGGCATGTGTTTGGTTGGGTTTTTTTTTTATTTTTTGAGTTAAATCTACTCAAAGGGCACAACATATTTTTTGTCTTCTTCAGGGAAAATGTATTTCTGGTCTGAATCCAATCTGGAAGCTGAATCCAAGCTTCAGCTTCCAGACATGATGTTTTACTGTACTTTTCTTGTCTGTGGTAAAGGGCCATCTATTGTCAGAAATTACCTCATGGTGTAGGTACTGACAGATCTTGATTGAGTAACCTTTTGTTCTGCTTTTTGGTACATATTTTGCATTGAACTCTGTTGTCTGTTTTTCATGATTCTGTTTTTTCCCTTCTTTAAACTCTGACTTTTGTTGGTATGCCAAAGTGGAGATACCACAAATGGGCAGACTAAGTGCATAAAATAGTGTCAAAGGGAATTTTTTCTAATATTCTTACTTATGCCATCTGCAAAGGCAGATCTGTCACCACTATTTAGTGTCTTTGTACTTACATTCTATGAATGCATTGCCATTAAATTTCCTTGCTGGGCACTGGTGTCCTTTTTTTTTCTTTTCTTTTTTTAAATTTTTTTTTCTTTCTTTCCCTCCTGACTGCAGGCTATGTTTGACCTTTGTGGAAGAAAGATGAAGTCTGCCCATTAGCTTGATTTACTGTACACGGTGATTTACATAGTTTTTCCATAATACTGTTTCAGGCCATTACATTTGCCCATACTAAATGGTAAAATTTACTGGGCCTGCAGTAATGACATTTGCATTAGTATAAAGTGGAAACTAAAATATTTTTTAATTAGAGGAAAAAGAAATACAATCCCTAAATTACATCCTGCTTCAATCTCTTATACCTCATTATGAGACACAAAGTACAACATTTGATCTGGACATCTTCCCTGAGTGCAGTATGAAAGGTAATTTGGAATTGAGGGCTAGTTTTCTCTGGAAAACGCCAAATTGCTGACAGCTGATTAAATACTGAGTACTTCCATGATACTGGCAACTTTTAATGCAGTGCTGACAGGACATCCTGCCTTTAAGTAGCTGAAATGTCTTAAATAATCCCTGGTCAAACCTGAGAGATACTGTGACAATTCCTATTTGTATTGGCAGCCTTGTTCCAAACTGAAGCTATCAGGCATTGATTTATTTCGATCTGTGGCCATTTGCCACCTCTTGAACAGCACACAAGGCTGGCTTGTCTGTGGTCACCCAAGGATTGACCCACAGATAGATGCTATATTCTCATCTCCCAGAGACCCGAAAATGGAAGGTTTGCATGATGCCAATAAGGAATCTGATTTCAGTGCTTCGTCTCTTATCTTGTGACTAAGCTAAAACATAGAGAAGGCAGCAGGAAAATTTTTCATGTGAGCCTCGGGACAGTCAAAGCCAGATCTTCAGGCACGGGCTGAGCAAAGAACATCAGACTGTTGCCCCTTCTGTTACTGAGAGTTCTGCTCACCTGCCCTGGAGACCTGATTTCTAGGCCTTTATGACTGGTGAGACCTAAAACTCTCTCATATTAAAACAATAAATCAGTAAAGAGGGGAAAGGGTGTATTCCACCTATTACCAAGGAAAAAGTAGGAAGCATTTATCTATTGCCCTTGTTGAAGGGATGATGTAGCTCTGCTCCCTACTCTAATAATACCTTTGCAAAAGGTTTAAGAGCTTCTGTAACCTCTGTACAAATAAGTGTGGACAGAATGTGATCTCTAATGGTAGAATGTGACCTCTAATATCTGCCCAAATAAGCATGGCCAGAATATGACCTACAATCACACATGTATTTGAAGCTGGAAGAGACATTGGTCTTACATGGCTTCTTCAGGCATCAGATTCAATGGATACTTGTTCATTGCTTATTCCATTCAAGGTATCAGGGCAATTATCATCAGTCATGCAGTTTTTTTTTCCTGTATTTTTTCAATATCCAAGAGGTAGTTGGCATCTGTGGTGAGTGCTAGTGATTTGTGTAGTACTGCTAATCACATGATGATCTTGTCTTCCTAGCAGAGGCTTAAGTTCCTCTGACCTGGTTGCCCTTCACAGTCCCACCTTTTAGCCTGTAAGAATATCAAGGTAATTTCTTTTTTAGCTAATTTTAGGTAATTTTTTCAGCTTGGAGGCTTTGTCAGATGGCCAGCAATTGTTCATGCAGGGAGGAATGTTCCCTGTTTAGCCAATTGTAGACATTAAAGTGAAAGTGCATTTTCTTTGAATTGCTCTAAATGTTTCTTCATCACAGTGGATATTTGTATTTCATGCACTGAATATGTGGAGCTGAATTCTCTGCAAGAGGTGCTTAAAACACTTACTGTTGCCACAAGCATCTCAGTGACTAAGCTGCTGTCAGGGAAGGCTGTTAAACCATATGAGGCCTGGCACTTGGGCTTCCTGGAAATCAAATCAGGAGCTCTATCTGTGCAGCAGTAAATTGCAGTCTTTACCTTGGTGACCTCAAAATTGTCCCAAGATTTTTAAAATGTGTTTAGTCAAGTGTATTTTAAATGATGGCATTAATCTCACCTGAAATTACTGAATTTGCTTATGCATCTTCAATCTATTCTTCATTACTTCAGTGGTTAGCAATTGCCCACATCCTTTTCAAGAAAGGGAAATATTTGACTTGGGGTGGGAAAGGAGGACCATGCTGAGAACTGTTGCTGGATTCCTGGGACAGTTTGTGGAGTTTGTTTGTTTGTGGGCTTTTTATCTTTTAATTTTTTTTTTCTAGGAGATGAGATGCCATGAAAACAAATAGGCCATTGCAAATCCCATATTCCTAGAGCTTTTCTGATTCTAGTATAATTACCCTTGAAGCACACTTTTAGTAAGGCTAGTACACTTGCAAGAAACAGTTTCAAATTATAATATTTTGGGCAGAATGCATTTTATTTATTGAGAGCCTTTTTTACCACAAAAGATTTGGCAATGCAGGATTGCTTTATGAATATGTGGTTGCTTCTCCAAATCACTTTTTTCTTTTGCAGGGGTGAGGGGGAACCCTAAACTAAAGAATTCTCTACCCCCCAAAAAATTCTTTTAATTTTGTTGCTTTTAGTTGAAACATTTAGGTTTTGTTTTTTATTTTTTTGACTGCCACCTCAGATAATGAGCTGAATCCAGTGACACTTTGGCAGAACACAACACTACCTTAGCTTGGGCAAAGCTGTGAAAGAACTGTTGAAGTGGCACGTTATGCATTGCAGTGTCTCATGGGGAGAAACACTGTGGTTCAAGGACAGGACATGTTCTTCTTGGCCTCTTTAAGGAGAGCAAGTCTCCAGCAGGGACTTGGGATTGGGAACCTGCTGTGTAGGAGGGCCCTAATTTGATTTACTCTAGGCCTTGGACATTTTCACTTGACAAGCAGGTTGAAACGTGTCTTCTGTTCGTGCAGTGTGTACTGCAATATCTGTCCTGTGCCATGGCAAAAAGGGGTTTGGGTTACTCTAAATCATATGATTACTGCTCTGATCTGTCTGTCTCAAGTGCCTCATGTGGCAATATGGGATGAATAGCCTTCACAGGTACCTCCTGGATGGTCAGGATGCCACAGCTCCAGTGCTCACGCTTGAGGTTCTCTTTTCTCTCCCATTCCAAACATAAGGTGTGTACCCTTGCCACTTGGGATATGTCTACAGTTCAGGCTTTCTGAGATAGCTTTCATTAGATTCATGTACAATTTATACACATCTCCTTACACTGGGCTGCTTTGCAAAAAGTAGTATATGTTGTGCTCTTAGTTATATGTACACAAACTAAACTTAAATGTGGCTGTCTTTGAGTGATCAAGAGGGGAACAGCTGCCTTTGCTTTAGGAAGATATTATATTTTGTAATAATGAGGATATTCCTGATATTTGAATTAAATTTTCTGAACTCAAACTCTTACTGAATAGTTTCACTGTAGTGATGTCCTCTTTGTGTAGCCCAGCTGTAATTGCCATGATTTCATAAGCATGGCCCATACTGGTTTTTGAGGAGCAGTGATTTAAGAACATATGTTTTTAGGAAACTCACCAAAATTTGGAATGGATAATGGTAAGGGAGTAAGCTGCTAAAAAAGAGACTCTGTAGTCCTCTGCTATTCTTTTATCTTTATACAATGTGCTATTACTGCATTTTGGGATTTTTTTCCCCTCCTCTCCATAATACTCTCAAAAATCAGACTAAGTGTGGCTTTTTGTAAATGACAATAATTAAGGTGCATGTTGGCATGGCATTGTGGATTGCAAAAGGTACATTGTATTTCAGATAAAAAAATTGTGAATAGTTCTTGTCAGAGTCAGCCTTGCTGAAGAGCTGCTTCACATCTGAGGACCTGACTCCAAAAGCAATGAGTAAGTGTTAGTAGCTATTTGTCTGAAACAGAATGGAAAAGAAAATGCAAATGAAAGACCACTTCTATCTTCTTGGAAACAGCTGAAAGCAATGCAGATGGATAATCACCAAAAGCTATACCAGATATAGGTATAATTTCTGGCTGGCAGTTCAGCTTGCCTCCTCAAGCCATTATCTTGGTAGTTTAAAACACAGGGAGTTTTATAGTGCTAACAGCTGTGTTGGTCAGGGTTTTTCGTGTGCCGCTACTTCTTAGCGAAGCATATAGAGAAGGATGTGGTTATGCTGGGCTTATAGCTAACTAGGAGAAATAACATTCAAGAGTTTGGCCATGATATACATAGCACCCTGCTACTTTTTCTCAACTACTGCTCAGTTTCAGGAATCAGATACAACATTTAATCAAGATAATTTTAAGCTGGTATGTAGAAGTTTTAACAAAATCTCATCTAGAAAAACTAGAGAAAATACTTTAGCTGATTTATTTGAAGCAGTAATGCCCAAAATGCCAGCTCACAGAGTACTTTTTTAGGCAGATGCCCTCTGTCAGACTGTCATTGAATGACTTTGTGTTTGAACAGCAACTCTAATCCATCATGCTTCACTCAGCCATCCAAGGAGAAGCATACAGAATAAAAAGCATACAAATGTTCTGAACCAGTACCTATAGGTATGTTTAAGTCTCTGTGCACCTGAATACAGAAAAGCACCTTCACTAGGGGGGAGGTCCTCATGGCAATACACATAATATAAAGGTTTTAGTAGGCGACTGTTTAAAATTACTTGCAGAGCTCACTCGTGGCATGATATTTCAGAACAGTGTAAATTGTAAGACACAGTGCTGGCACGCAGCACGTGGAATATCAGGAGGGAACCTTCTGAACTTTTTTCAGATTGACTGATTAAGATGTAAAATTTCTACAAAATAAGGAATACCTGTCCAGAATTGCTACGTTTTTTTTTACCTGAAACCTGAATTTATGATGTAGTCTTGATTCTAGAAGCTCTATCACCCAGTGCCTGTCCCTTCCCTACTAAAACACCCAATTTATTGTAAATAAGGTCTGCATGTCATAGGAAACAATGAAACATCTCAAGGTGATGTGTTTATGCATGTTACCTACTTGGTGTGCACAGGAACGTGTACGCTTGGTTTCTGTAATAGGTGCAACTAAGCTAACTCTGCCTGTAGCTGCACAGGCTCTCAGCCTCTTCATTTTTGGTCAGTTGTAGGGCAGCTTGGAGGAAGGTTGCTGTCTTTCAAGTCCAGAGATCATTTGTGGTAAAGTAGCATTCCAGAAAGTGGACAAACTGAGCTTATAATGCCAGAGCTTTAACACAGTTGAGGGAACTGACTTGCTGGCAGGCAGCGTGAGCTCCGGAACTGTCTTTGCCTTATCGTTCATTATTCTGCTTGAGAGCACTCCTCGTCTCCCTGTACCTTCTCTGGTCTTCTGCTAGGTTTTCAGAAGTTACTTTGCCCCTTGTGTCTCCTCCAACTGCTCAACAAGCTTTTTGCCTCTTGCCTCTGGAGCTCAGGGGTTATTCAGTTGCTTTGCCTCAAACTCTCCCACTCTTGATCTGGAAGCTGACGATTAGTTTAATGCTTGACAGGCTTCAATGCCTCTGATAGGATTAGCACACCTCACCTCTCATATTTTTCATCTTGGCCAGTTTTCAGTGTTTCAGAGAAAGGTTAACCCTGTTTACCCCTCTTTGGTTGCTAGATTGTATCTGTGTGTGTGTGTTGGGATAGAGTGTGTCAGCGTCCTTAGGGGTATGCATTGAGTACGTGCAATAATAAATGTGATGCAAACAAATGTAAACTGCTGTAAAGGAGAATCATCTCCTATTTTCTGGGGAGTAGCAGAAGGTTAAGGGAAATTTTAAGGAAATAGATCAAAAACTCTTCAAAGTTTTTAAGGGGTAACATGTCATTTATTAGATACCAAGTTTTAGCCAATTAAAAACTGGTGTTGTTTTTGCAATCTGGGCATCAAAATAACTGTAACAGTTAACTAAGGCTGGGTAGATGGCAGCTTAGAATGGGAGCTTGTGTAGTCTTTTTTTCTCTCTCTCTTGTAGAAAGATCAAATAACACACAGTTTTCTGAGGCATGGCAGGCTTAAAACAGAGGTCAGTGGCTGTAGGGCCAGATGTGGAATCCCAGAGCAAAATCTCTGTGTAATCTGTATTATGCAAACTGACTTAGCCATTCTGTGGTAGTTTGTAAATCGAGGTTTTTAAACATAGATTTCTGAAGAAGAAAAAATGTTCCTGCTCTGAAGTCACCCAGAAAGCAGAGCTGTGGCATTCTTTGTGTGTATATTGCTGATTTTTTTTGTTTGTTTTCCTCTAATAATCTCATGGAAATTTTATTTTATATTTGCTTTGAAATATATTTGTGTTGAGAAACATTACAAGCAGAATGGAACAACTACACGTGAACCTAAAATGTTTATATCTGAGATTTTCTGTGAGTGGGGACGATACTTGCCGTGTATATTAAAAGAGGACCAGTGAGTGACCTAGAGCTTTATTTTAGGTGAAAAACTGGAGGCTGATTCCTGAGTAACAGAGAATGAACCCTCAAGGTACAGAATAAGAATAGTATCTATAATATGTATGTATCTAAATAGTTAAAGGTGTGTGTTTGAAATTATAGTATCAAAAAGATCAATGGAATAATTTTATTTCAAGTTATTCCTTTCTATTTGGAAGGGATACATTTTCAGACTGAAAAATCAACCTCCTTTTCTGTCTCAGATATTAAGAAATTACATGGTATTATAAGCTGCTTTTCTCCATTTCATGTCTCTTTGGGAGGGAGTGAAATGTGCTATAAATTAGCTCTAGCTAATTTTAAATCATTGATTGTGGTGTTGATTCTCTTCAGCAAATTGCAGAGAGGAGAAAAAATGCAGTAAAGTTCTGCAGTGGCAGAAGCTGCTGAGGAGGCAACAGCTAGCTGGGCAAGATCCCCTTAGGACTGAGAAGTCTTGAACCAGGAGCACCTTCCCAGTGAAATTCCCAGGGGAAAGCAGCAGGACTTGTTGGTTCTACTGAGGTATATTAAGACAAAACAACATAAACAACCCCTTCCACTGCAAAAAAACAACCAATGAACAAAAAAAAACAAAGGTGAGGGAGGAAAAGGTTTTGTTTTGTTTTTTTTTTTTTTCCCCTCCTAGCTGGCTTTCTTTTAGGAGGTATTTCCATTGTTTCTTTATAGAGAGATGCAGGTGATCTCTAAGTGGACTGTGCAACTTAAGGCTGTGTGCTCATGCTGATGTGGCACAGAGTCCTGCTTAGAATGGCCCTGCTTGGCCGCAAGGGCTATCAAATCAGAGTGCTGGGTCTGTTCCACCACTGGGATCTTTGGAACTTGGCTACATGCTGCCCATGCAGCTTAACTATGGCTTTTACAGCAGAGGTATCTTTGGCCTCCTATCTTTTCACTACAGAAGCACAGAATGGTTGAGATTGTAAGAGACCTCTGGAGACAGTCTAGTCCAACCCTGTTGTTGAAGCAGGGTCAGCTACCACAGGTTGCCCAGGACATTGCCCAATTGACTTTGGAGTGTATCTGCACATGGAGATCTCCCAATCTCTATGGGCAACTTGTGTTTAACCACCCAAATGGTAGAAAAAGGGTTTTGTTCTATTCAGATAGAACTTTGTGTTTCAATCTGTGCTATCACTGATAAGAGTCTGGCTCATTTTTCTTCATTCCCTCTCATCAGTTATTTCTGTGCATTGATACGATTCTCCCACTGCTTGAAGCATTCTTTGGAACTCATTTATGTTCTCTTGTCCCTACTTAATTGCAACACTAATTCTGCATCTTTGCACAGAAAAGGTTTTGAATCTTCTTGGAGGACATTCACAGTTGGAGGCTTATTTAAATGAGATTAAAAGATTTAAAGATTTTATTTGGGATGAAAATTGATCTGTATCCTTTCCCTCTGTCCTCGATATATCCATTGAGCTCTCTTAGAGCAGAGGAAAGGCTAGCAATCTGTGCATGATCAGCCTTGTTGAATTCTGGCTTTTGCCCTTCTCTGTGGGAGGCAGCTTTAATTCCATGAGTTTCTTACAGAAACAAATTATCCCCAAAGGATTCAGAAAAATTGAAATTTCCAGTGTATTTTGAATCAGTTAATGGAATTCACTGAAATAGCAGATTTTGGATCCTGGCAGACTCAATTAGAATGTACGGGTTCTCAATACAGTTGGGTATCTGTCAACAATTCAGGAAATAGGCAAGTACATTCGGAGGTGTGAGATTTCTCACTTATGAAATGTATTTGGACATTGATGGACCAAAATGGCTTTGAAAACGTATAGCAAATGTGTACTTGGAAATATGATCTGAACTGACAAGAATTATTGTACCTGTCCACAAACTATCCCCAGAACATATAAATGAGTGCAAAAAAATAACAGCAAGGGAATGTTTGTTCTTTACAAATTAGCCGAATTCCTTAGTTAAAAAAAGGAAGTCTAATGTGTTGACACTTTTGTGGGGTAGATTTAACAGTGTGCTAAGTATTTTCCTTTCAGTTCCCTTCGCTGGGCCATAACATGCCATCAGATATTTCCTGGGTAGGGACTGAAAGTAATGTCTAATTTGCCTAAATGGATCACAGCTTACTGGAAGGAAGGGACCAATATTTTACTGTATCTGTCCCCCAAGAAACTGCTTTCACCATGTTTACAGGTGTTGGGGGGGGGGTCACTGCTAAAGCAATAGAAGTCGAGGCTGGTGCTTACCCATCAGCACTGAAACACAGAGATGTCCTGTGCAAGATGACCTATTGCTTTTCAGATTCCTGCCTCAAGATCAAGTGTTTCCAGGAGAAAACTGTCCTGCAATAAAGCAGGGGTGAAAAGGTGTCTCATGCATTGGCTTTTTCCATAAATGGATATGCAGCATCATTATAGGTGCTCAGATTTATGCAGAATAGCTTTGCTAAAGGAATGGTTAAATTTCTTTCTTCTGCCTTGAGAAAGAAATCTATTTAATCTCTATAGTTTCCATCTAATCTTATCTTGGGAGGCATGGAGGAAGTAATCCTGTCCACTCATTCTTTTATAAGAATGAGAAACAGATTAAAACAGCAAGTGTCAGATTTAAGCTACCATGAAGCTACCAACTACTTGTCACGAAGTGTTGTAGAGGATGTTGTTGATCCTAAATGTTGACATGGGTTAAAAGGTAAATACATTACATAAATAGAAGAAAATCCATGATGACAAACCTTAAAATGGAATTTTAGTGCTTCTGTGATTTAGAAAGTTCTTCTAAAGCTTCAAATTTCTTCTACCTTCTTGAATCAAGTGGTTATCCAGGCAAGTATCTTTGTATACTTGTCCAATTCTTAGAGTGCCTCCTGCACATCTACTGTATATTGTCAAAGTACTGTGTTACATGTATTTTGGCCAACATCAGTTCAGCTATTGACATGTAGCTGATAGTCATTCTGTGCTCATTTTTTCATACAATTCCAAAGATGGAGAGTTGAATCCACCCATTGAAGTAAATGTCTACGTGAGAACATCCAGGTTAGCAAATTATGTTGGCTCTTACACCAAGAATTTCTCCCACAAGATACCGTAGGAAGGAGTAACACGTCAAATTCGAGTCTTGTGTTTAGGTGAGCCTGTGAACCTTATTTAATTCAAAGGGTACAAAAAGAGAGTTTTGGTTTGCTTTAGCTGGAATCAGTGCTTTACTGCTTCAGTGAATATCTGTACTGGCAGAACTCTCCAAACCCAGTGGGTTTTCATCCTCACTGATACCCTGTGGAATGGTTGATTTATTCTCATCATCTTTTTGTCTTTCTAGAAGATGAAAGTGCTCCAGGTTATCTGTTTCATAATTCCTTCTATGCCTGTGTGCTGCTTTGGCCAAATTTAGAAATATATCCTCTGAGAGAAGGCAGACCACAAGCCACCCCTCCCCCACCAGGACAGCCTGGAAGGAGAAGGGGGTATGTGTGTACAATGAAGCCACATGTTTCATTGGGCACTTTTTCTTGTGAGCTATTAGTGATGTTGGTAATTGTACATTTGATACAACTTATTGAAAATTAAAATTTTTAGGAACAGTTCTTCAGGTATGAAACATTCCTACATCTCAATAGACATTTTCTTATTGAGCATACCCTTGGGAATTTCAGATGCAGCTGAAGCTGTGGATACTTGTGAGTGTTCATTTACTGGTGTAGACTCTGCTTTCTTGATACTTAGCTTCTTTCAGATTGTGAGAGGAAAAGAAGCCCTTAAAAACCCCCAAAACTCCAAATTCCATCAACATAGTGATGTTTTTGAAAGTTTTCATGGAGCCATTCTTCTGAATGCCAATCCTGGCAGCAATAAATCATGTCCTGCTATGTTCTTGTCCACTGTAATGTGATGAAGGGTGATATATGTCAGAAATACACCATCTTTTGATTTAAAGCACCATTTCAATGTGACAACTCTTAAATAATAAAAATACGGGCATGAAGACAACCTGTTATTTTACATGTGTATTCATACATGAGTATGCAGCCAGATGGAAAGGAGTTTTCATTGAAGGGTAACAGTAAAAATATTTTAGAGGAGAGACTATACTGCTTCCATAAATTGGAAAAGAAGAACATGGATGGTAATAGATAACATTTATGTCAAATTATTATTTTAATTCTATTTTATTAAAATATTTTAATTATTTTAGTGAAGTTTTACCTTGAGAAGATAAACAGTATTTGCCATTGTTACAGTGGGCTCTGAAAGTCTCATGCAGTCGTGTTGGAATAGTGCAAGTTAGTGCTCCTCACCTAATACACAAAAGCCTGTTCTGCACATGGTATTGGGTACTTTGTAGGTGACAAGCCAGCATTCTTCTTGAGTAATTCAATCTTTGTACCTGTCTGTCTGTCCTCCTAAGTCACTTTTTTTTTCCTGTATGTTTTTCTCTCCTTGACTCTCTTCATCTTATGTCATAGAGATGTTCTCCTCCTCTTCTCCCACAACACCTTTAAATTCTATTTAGAGTAAACATGACCATGGGTCACATACTAAGAATTTGAATCCTGAATATTCCAGATTTCTGGGACAGTCAAAATATAGAATTTGTTCTACTCTATGTTCACATGCAAGCCAAGTCATATCTTAGTCTTTCATTTTATCTCAATTTGGAAGTCCAGTCTTGGAAAAATCTCAATGTATGGCATGCCTAGTGACTACTGCAACAGGGGCCGTCTGAATGTCCCTGATGTGAAAATGGAAAAGCAAAAAGTACCACCAAGCACTTTGAATGCAGAGTTGCATAACTGTCTGCAAGGGATGGGATACTCTGTTAAAATAGGGATAGGCATTTGTCCAATAATTCTACATATTTTGTGTGCTGTTGATAGAGTCACTTCATGATAGCTGGTGCTGTCTCTGGCTGTCAGCAGGGGACAGATTTTTCAGTGTGAAAATAGGATGTAACTGGAAAATTTAAATGGAAACTATCCTTATGACCTTTGCAGTGTGGTATTAATGTGTGTACATCAGCAGTTACTTGCTCAATGTCAAAACCACAAGGGCAAAGCAAAAATCAGTAGTTTCTCCATCACTTGTTTTTCTTCTCCTACATTCCCCGGGAACTTCGCAGGAACATGGAACTATTGCTTTTTGTAATGTGAAAAAATGAACTAATGGTACAAAAGAAAAGGATTTTTTTTCCCCTGGGCTAATTATTATTCTTTTTTTTGCAACAGATTTCAATTCATAGTAGTAATGCACAAGAGCCATTATCCATACTAATGTAGTTTCAGAGAAGTGGGTACTGAGTTGTTGTAGTTTTAAGGTAATCACTCTGATACTTTTTTTTCTGTGGAGTGGATTGTGTTGTGTGTTTTTTTACTTTTCCCCCATTTAAGTACTTTCAAATAATAAATGAAAAGGTGATGTTGCTTCCATGGCCTCCTAGTATTGGGAATGGAAGGATGGAGAGCCTGAACAATTAAAGCTCAAGAGTCTCTTTAAGAAGATTCAACAAACTCTTTGTAAGGATACAAGTCAGTTGTGGATAGTTAAAAATTGCAGAAGAGAAAGCATTGCCTTACTTTAAGAAGAGTGGAAAGTGCAAGTTTGCATTGCATTTGGGAACTTTGACTTTGTGTGTTTATAAAAATGAATGAATACCGGTCTCAGTACCAGAGAAGACTGCGGTGGACAGAGGAGTAACTTCACTGAAAACATATTTTTTTTAGACCTTCAAGAGCAAAGGGTTTTATGACTGTGCTCTTTGTAGGGCTGTAGATATGAACCCCACCTAGCAACTTTTGAACTCTTGAGCCCTCTCAAATTTTGAGACATAAAACACTAAGCTACGATGAGCTTCATAAAAACCAGATGAATACATTGGTTCCATTAGTCTTTCTCTTGCAAGGAAGGCCACAACATTAATGAATGCTACTGGATGTAAGAAATAGGGAAAAAATCATGCAGTGTCCAAATAAGAAAATAATTCTGGAGAGGTACTTGGGCCCTTTTAGACAATAGAGTATCAAATCAATAAAAATACTTTGATTATGGAACATGCTTAATTAAAAACAATTCTACTTGACAGTAATAAGATTAGAAATTAAGTGCTAGAGATCAAGAAGGAGAATCAGATTATTAAAAATACCATAATAATTTAATGTGTTTCATGAGTGAAATAAATGCACAAGTATTCTTTACTCTAAAATGGATTGTGAGGTCTTGCAGCTAATGGGGCTGAAGATGCATGGTTTGTGTTCCCTGATGACTCCCTATGTGAACATGGGGAAGTTTCTTTGTGCTTCTGAATCCTAATCTGAGCTATAGAGAGGATAATTTTTGCATAGCTCACTGTGGTATTGTGATGCTAAATTAGTTATTGCTGGGAAAGCAAATTGACCTTGGAAGGAAGATTTAGTATAGCCAGAGGAGAGATGTAAAACAAAACAAAAACCCTCAAGCTGAATACAAAATGAGCTTTCCATAGAACCAGAGCTCTGAGAGGAGAGAAACTTATCAGAAAACTCAACTGTTCTAATTGTGCAGTTCTGATAAATTCAGTGTAACCCAGATTGACACTATAATTCCAGAGTAAGTTTTTGATTTATGCTTTCAAGGGCAAGAGTCTAGGAGCTGGTAGTTGCTCCATTCCAGAACTTTGTCAAATTAAGAAAAAATGTTAAAGGAGGTATATGGGTGTGTTTGAGAGCAGGGTCTTTCTACATGTCTTGGACTTTCTTCCATATGTCCAGAAGAGGGCAACAAAGCCTGTGAAAGGTCTGTAAGCATTGTTTAAAATGGAGCAGCTGAGGATTTTGGGCTTGTTTGGAGCAAAGGAGGCTGAAGGGTGACCTCACTGCTCTCCACAGCTTCCTGTGGAGCAGGGGAGGGGGAGGTGTTGAGCTCTTCTGCTTGGTATCCAGTGATAGGACACGTGGGAAGGGTTCAAAGCTGCGCCAGGAGAGGTTTAGACTGGACATTTGCAAGCATTTCT
This sequence comes from Corvus brachyrhynchos, assembly GCF_000691975.1. Taxonomy (NCBI): domain Eukaryota; kingdom Metazoa; phylum Chordata; class Aves; order Passeriformes; family Corvidae; genus Corvus; species Corvus brachyrhynchos. The sequence goes on along the minus strand of NW_008236196.1, from coordinate 713,263 downwards.
TTACTTGAGAGGGTGGTGAAACTTTAGAATAGGCTTCCTAGAGAGGTGGTCAATGTCCCAAGCCTGTCAGTATTTGAGGCATTTGGGCAATACCCTTAAAAACAGGCTTCAAGTCATGGTCAGCCTGAATTGCTCAGGCAGTTGGACTAGCTGATTGCTGTAGGTTTCTTCCAACTGAAATAGTTTATTTTTTTTTTCTTACTGTTTAACTATCATTTTAATAATCAAATTAGTATTTCATGAGCATGGATAGAGGATTTCAGAGGTTTCAGTTAGTTCCTACCAGAAAGAAACTACAATGGAGGAGTCGTAGAATGGTTTGGATTGAAAGGGACCTTAAAGACCATTCAGTTTCAACTCCCTTTCATGAACAGGGACACCTTTCACTAGACCAGGTTGCTTAAAGCCCCATCCAATATGACCTTCAACACTTGAAGGCATGGGGCATCCACAGTTTCTCTGAATAACCTGTTCCAGTGCTTCACCACCTTCACAGTGAAGAATTTTTTCATAGTACCTGATCTAAACCTACCCTTTTCAATTTGAAGCCTTTCCCCCTTGTCCCATCTCTACGTGCTCTTGTAAAAAGTCCCTTTCCAGCTCTCATGTGGGAGCTCCTTAGGTACTGATGCAAGGTCTCCCCAGAGCCTTCTCCAGGCTGAGCAACACTAACTCTCCCAGCCTTTGTCCATAGGAAAGGTGCTTTAGCTCTCTGAGGATCTTAGTGAATCTCCTCTGAACTCGTTCCAACAGGTCCATGTCCTTTCTGTGTTGGGGATTCCAGAGCTGGTGGCAGCACTGCAGATGGGGTCTGAGGAAAGCAGAGTAGAGGGGCAGAATAGTCTCCCTTGACCTGCTGGTCACTTTTAATGTAACTCAGGATATGGTTGGTTTTTTGGGCCATAGAGAAGGGGATGGTGTGCATTAACCCAACTAGGGGACCAAGCTTGTCACAGCTGCCCTCTTATACATAGCCACATTGCACCTTGGAGCAGCATTTCATCACTGAGTGGCTGAGTGCAACCAGCATTGTGGGAGCTGTTTGGAAGGATTAATGCTTTTCTTGGTGCTGCTTTACCCAAGTTAACAAAGAATATTTTGGGGACTATGTCTCTTTATAGTGGCAGTCATATATCTACCTTGACCTCTTCCTCCTTTGAGTGGTCTGGTTTCAGCTGAGGTTAGGAACCTTCCTCCTAGTAGCTGGTATTAGTGCTGTATTTTGGATTTAGTATGAGAATAATGTGGATAAAACTGATGTTTTAGTTATAGTTGCTAAGTAGTGCTTATTCTAAATTAAAGACTCCTCATTTTCCCACGCCTGCTGGTGAGAAGAAGCACAAGAAGCTGTGAGCGAGCATGGCCAAGACAGCTGACTTGAACTGGCTAAAGGGATATTCTATACAAAAGAACATAATGTTCAGTATAAAACCTGTAGGGAGTTGGTTGGGAGGGAGCTAATTGCTGCCCAGGAGCTGTGCACCACTTGCTTTTTTTGTTTTACTCCTTTCTCTCATTTTCATTACAATTATTATTAGTTGTATTAGATTAGATTTTGTTATCTAAACCCAAGACATTTACCTTTTTCTGACTCTTGCTCCCACTCTCAGGGTGGGGAGAGAGCAAGTAGTTGTGTGATTCTTAGTTGCTGGCTGGGGTTAAATGATGACGTTCAGTTTCATATGGACAAGACAATAAATATTTCTAGAGAGAAAGAACAGTCACAGACTTCTAGATAAGATTGTGGTAAAAATTCTGTCTTAATAGCTGCATTGTTCTGTTTATTTTCAAGCTTTCATCACTTTTTTTGCTTCTGTTTTTCCTTTGTGTGGCAAATAGCTATGTTCTTCTTACAAGTGTTAAACTTCTGGTCTTGATGTTTACTTGTCATGCAAGAGCAAAGATCAATAGAACATAATGTGTGTCTTGACATGGTTATTTTTTGGGGCATGGTGGTGATTTCCACAAACCTTTGTTTCTAGGTCAGTTTATTTTGAACTTTATCCTTTCAAATCAGCAGTATATACAGGTTCTAATATTTTTTGGTCATTTTTTTTCATCTGAATGTCTCTCCTTTCGCATTCATAGGACTGCTGTGCCTTCTTTAATGAGCTTATCAGCAACTACAGAGAAATTTCCCTGGGAAGTGAATCACCACAGGACATTTCAAATATTAGCTGTCATTTGTCCTTAGAACACTTTTAAACCCTGTATTGAGTGTATGTAACAAGAGTTTGGTGTCAGTGGGATGGCAGGAATAGCCTCTCTGGGGGAAGGTAAGACCAGTTATATTCAAAATGATGCTTTTCATTGGATAGATTAGATGGTGAAAGTAAGTTCCTCTTTTTACACATGCCCATCACTACTTTGCTTCCCTGAGCTTGTAGCAATTGTCAGCTGAACAGTGAGGCATGTGGTGAGAAGTTATAGTCTAGATTTACAGGAAGGATTAATAAGTTGGTTTATAAAATAGATTTATAAAATTCTAGGTTTGTGACAGCTTGTGGCCTTATGCTCTCACGTACACGAAGTGGGTCTATAAGATGTGCTAAGGACAGCCACCAACTTGGGCTCTAAATTGTTATTCTTAGATTAAGAAAGAAAGGAGGAGGTGGCAAATCCCCAAGTGGGAACAGTTAAGAGAATGTCATACACACCTCTGGTTTTTGGCCATGAGAAGCACTCAAAATGGCTGGTGAGCTGAGTGTGTGCGTATGATCTCTGGAGATGTAAAGATTTCAAGATTGTTTCACAGCTTCATGCACCTCACAGAAACCCTTGTTTAAATCCAAACTAATGCATGGCATTGGAGCTGCTTGGCTGTACCATTCATAGTGTAGCACGTGTCTGGCCAGGTTACTCTTTAGTTGCCTTGTTACTTCCCCTTTAGTCCTGCTCTGCCGGGCCCTTTCCTCCAGCATGCAAACTCATGAAAACATTTACTATCTCTTTCAACCAGCATTAGAGAGAAATTGGGGGAAACCTAACCTCAAGTCACCTTTTGGCTTAGTAATTGTGGAGATATGTTCTTTGTTTAATCCTTCAGAAGAATTGCTTTGAATGCTTAGGTGTGCATGCCACAATAAGTGTGCTGGAATAAATACATATTGAAAAAATCTGGTGAAGGCGGTTGTTTTGCTGCCTCATTCCTTCCATCACCATCTTTCTGTGTTATTATTCATTCATACTCTAATTCAGAAGACTTAGAATCCACAAATACTTAGAGACGCTACTTTTCATTTGGATGAAGGCAAAAGTTGGTTCTGCAACTGAGGTTGTATATTCAAAGGACAAAAATGTGTCTGAATTTTAATATAGTGTAGCATCTATTCAACAAGGCAATGGTTCTGTGTTATTTGTATTGCTGGTGAAATATCAAATACATCAAAGTCTTTTCAGAACTAAAATATTAATGGGGAAAATATAACTAAATGTCTTTAGTATTAAAGAATCTTCAGAATTGTTTCAAAGCTGTGTGGTAACAGAAAGAGATGGATTGTGAGCAAGAATGAGTCAAGCAAAATTAAAGGTCTTCCTCTGTGCTCTCATTATGCCACTACCTGGATTAGGGCATAGGGATACCAGAGGGCATGAGCTGTGCACTGCTTACCCTGCTACATAGCCTGGTGGGACAAGAAGAGAAATTGGAATTGTGATGCTCAAGGCTGTCCTTGAGGCATTGTGTCTTCTGGCCTGTCCTGGTTGTGGGACTGTGGCTTGTCCATGCCACTCCTGCCCTCAGACTTATGCTTAAACAGTGCAGACAGCTGAATTTTATTTCTTTGACGTCTTAAGTCACAGCTGAGATTACTGGCTAGGAGTTCACAGATGATGGTGGTTGTGTTTTTTGTCTTTTCCCCTTAATTTCAGACACTGTATTAGCTTTTTTCCTCTTTCTCTACAAGTCCTCCATTAACTCTTCTCTAAATACACCTTAATAAGACTACAGGAAGCTTTCTGATGCTAAGAAAAGATGAATACAGCATACAAAAAGATATTAAAAAAGCTGTTGTTAGCCAAATGGTCCCAGGATATACAGTTATATACATATCAAAATTTGAAAGGCAACTTTTTTTTCAAGCTTATGTGATCAGAAGAAGAAATTCCTCAAGCTTTAGTGTATAATAAATGCAAATATGTATTCCAGACAATAAAGATCTTCTGTATGTGCTAAAGTCTGGTTTTATCAAGGATCTGATCGAGACTTCACTGCAGCTAGCGCTGTCTAGATCAAGTTCTAAGTTTCTGTTTCAGCAGTTGTGTGTATAAAATTTAAAATTTATGAATGCCTCACAGCTGAAGTTTGAACATGACTAAGAAAAGGTAAGACTCAATGTGGTCTGGAACAATAGGTTATTTTCTAAACTTTAGAAGCTTATGATATTGGTGAACTCTTCTCAACGCTGTCTTCATATTAAACGAACTATAAGCAAAGTTTTTGCAGTTCCATTTTTTTCACATAATGCAGAAGACTAAAGAGTACAGAATGTTTTATTTGTGGGAATTGTGTGTAAAGTAGCAAGACTGACCTCTTCAAAATGTTGTTACAAAAGCACTATCTCAATTGCCACTCTGTTAGAACCACGTAAGTCTGCTGTGAGTTCACCCTCATGAGAGCGTAGCCACTTAACTGTAGTTTTAAAACATCTACAGAAACTAAAAAATAAATGTGGCCTATTTATTTCCAAAAGAGAGTGGGAAAGCAGCATGAAAAGCATGGAACTGTGCACTACTGGGAAATTTACGCTGATAGAAACTTCTAGCTTATGACCTCTATGAGTAAGTTGACAGGTACTAGCAGCCAGAAGCAGTTGCACATCAGTAACCCCATCTGAACATGTAACACTGAGTTGTTTCTGAAGGAAAGAACTACAGGAAAACTAGCATGCTGTTTTCCAAGCTGCCAGTTGAATGGATTTCTTGGTATGTAAATACATTTCAGAGATGGTTGATTATTTTCATTGCATTGCAATTGTTTTAGTATGCAGTTAATATTTATGATGTCCAATTTTGTAGCATGATTTTACAGTGATTAAACTCAGTGTGCAGCTTCCAAGGGGGAAACTGAATGCAATGGGGATTAAAGGAAGTAGATGTGATGGATGTGGTCATTTGTCTGGAATCTCAGAAAGAAGTTGTGACAAGCAGAAGACAAGTCACACTAAAGATAAGATAAAGCAAGCTGGATGCTAGAAAGTACGTTGATGTAGATAAACTAGCAAAAAGAGGTGGAGGTTGGCAGCTGGAAGATAAAATGGTGTGCATGTTTGCCTTGTTGAAAAACTCAAATAATGCTAGAGAGTAAAAATGAACAGTGAAAGGGTAGGTAGAGTTGGCCCATCCAAAGCATGTCAGAAAAGTAAAGCTTTGCAGCCAGGATCGAACATAAAGTGGGCTCAGGGCTTGGTCCCTGGTGGATATTGCATTCTGCTTTAGCTACTTGATATGCTTACCCTGAAGGAAGTGGTTTAAACCTCCTGAAAACTGTCTGTCATCTGAGCATTGGGATCCAGTGCTTGAGCTCCAGTCTCTTTGGATCATTGAATAGTTACTCTGCTGCAGGGAACATGACACATCATGCAGCACTTTGTAGACATAGAAAATGAACAGCAGCCAGGGAGTCCTATGTCCTAATCACACTTTTATTCAAAGAAAGCTGACTAAAGACACAATGACTGCTATAGAATCATTAAGGCTGGAAAAGACCTTGAAGATTGAGTCAAACTATTATTAACAGCCACCACCATGCTCACCAGTAACCATATTCCCAAATGCCACACCCAGATGCATTTTCAACACTTCCAGGGGTGGCAATTCCACCACTTACTGGGGCGCCTGTTCCAATGCCTGGCCATCTTTCAGCGAAGAAATTATTTCTAACATCCAAGCTATCCAGGATGTCTATCCAGGCCATCTCCTCTGGTCCTGTCACATGTTTCCTGGGAGAAAAGACTGACACCCTCCTTTCAGGAAGTTGTGGAGAGCAGTAAGGTCCCCCTGAACCTCATTTTCTCCAGGCTAAACATCCCCAGCTCCCTCAGCTGTTCCTCATCAGACTTGTGCTCCAGACCCTTCACCAGCTCCATTGCCCTTCTCTGGACTCACTCATTTCTCAGGAGCAGGGATACCTCATTCCTTCAGAATTTGAGGACAGAACCTGTAGGGAGTGAAAGTATGTTCATAACTTGCTTTTCAAATAGAGCTGCAGGTTAGTGTTGTTTGGGGGTTTGAATTTAAAAGATAATTTATATGTCCTTATACATTTGTCAAAGGACAACGAAGGGAAACTGGTTACCAGCTTACGATGGAGGTAAAGGAAGTAAGTGGATTGTTAGCACAAGTATGTCACCTAATGCCTGAATGGGACTACTGCATGTGGAAGTAGAAGATTTGGGCATAGGTTCGCCATACTTGATCATCAGACTTGAGTTCAATTGCATGAAGTCATGCAAAGACATTGTCTTGCTGCTCCACACCAATCCAGGGAGGCTGGTCTAAAACAGCTGGATGATTATTGGATAGAGGAATTGGAAAGTGACGTTAAGAACCAAGAAAAGTCTGGTGTGAAGATAAGGGCTATTAATTCCTACAAATTTCTGTCCAAACTTGTCTTTAAACCAAATTTGACTTTTTAACATTAGATTTGTGCACTACTAAGCAACTTAGGTGAGGGTAATAGGATTCTGCTAGAAGTGAGTAACTTCTAGGAAGTTTAACAATATGGCTTTCAAAAGTAGGTTTTTTAAAAGCTTCAAAGGAACTTAAATGTTTAGGTCCCATTGAAAGTCAGTGATGGGTATCTGCCTGCCATAAAAAGTACTGCACTGAGAAATTATTCTCACGTAGTGTAGATATTGTAAAGCAAGTTCAAACATTTCTGCATGGTTACAGTTTAAAAGGTGTCTCAGCTATCCACTGCAATGATATTTTTTGCATTACTCTAAAGCTCCAAAGAGAAACAAATCCAAATGATTTCATGAAATTAATTTGAGTTGCATCTGACTGGGTCTTTGCTTCAACATTATTGAATGAGTTACGGGGAGGATACAGGAGGGGCTTGTGTCAGCTGAACATAAAATTTTAATGCATGAACTTGTGTCCTGTATCTGACAACTATTCTGGAAAGAATAGTCTTTCTCATGTGTGGGTAGCTTTGGTGTGGGTCGGACGGTCGGGACGGACGGAGACGAGAGATCTTTGAAGTCAGATCTTGGAACATGCGGTTTATTGCAAAGGGCGTGGGTACAGGGGCACTGCTTAGAGCTGCCAGCCGCAGCTCGGAGCAGGCCCAAGAGAGCAAGAGTGTAAGTGTAAGAGTAAGGGTGGAGTAAGCGAAGAGGAGGTAAGTAAGAGAGTAAGTGGGTAAGGGAGTAAGTAGAGTGGAGTGGTGAAGTCCTGGTTACAATACAATAAATCATCTTCTGTACTGAATATTCTAATTGTCACTAACCAATCTAATACAAGATACAAATCCTATAGCATTTACATACAGCCTATAAGAGTTCTTATATTACCATAGAGTGTTACATCTTAACTTCTAAAAACTACTCTTTGGACCCCTTCTGCTGAGCTAGTAGGGTCTGCTCTGACCCTTGGACCTGCCTGCAAGCAGAGGGTATTGTTCAATCAAGAGGGGATTACCTTCAGTCGGCCATACCATTGTTTTCTAGTTGTTCAGTAACTAAGACTTGGTATTTCAAAAGCGGCTTTCATTTCGATGTCGCTTATATTTTTCATATTCCCAAAATCTTTTGTCAGGCAATCATATTTATAAGGCTTTCCTGTTTCATCTTCCCCAACACTCATGAGAATTCATCTGAAGAAGGGAAACATTTAAAGAAATGAAGTTAAAGTACTCTACTGCTTTAAAATTTTTTTACACTAATTTCAGAATTCATACTTTATAGGTGCCAGTGGGAACGGCTGTACTTTCAAGCCAGTAACTTGACACTAGATATGGTCATAACCCTTGAGCTTTCACAAATTCTTCAGATTTTTGTTGTTTCTTGAACTACTCTGTTTTTCTCTGTTCCCTGCATGTCAGTTTGATTTGTAGAATGGCTTTGATGCTTGCTGGTTAAGGCAGTCATGCCAGCATTCCCTCTCGGAGATCCCATATGATCTCCCATGCTTAACTTGGAGCTTAGGTGCTGAACCAGTGCATGGGCTACATTGCCCATGGGGTCCTCAAACAAGCACTGAAGAGAGGTCATAGCACTGACTGCCTCCATCTACTACTTTTTATTTCTGTTGTGCTGAATTTCTCAGTAATACAGATATAGCCAATGAATATTTGCATTTGGGTCCAGGTTTGCATTTCCTTCTTAGTCTGCACCTTGCACTTTGTTCTCAACCTTAATATATATAAAATATATATCCAACAGCAAGATGATGCAGCTCCAGTATTTCAGTGCTAGTTTCCAGACTGTTAGCTGAGTCTGCAGAAAAGTTAGGAGACCTAGTCTTGGTCTAGGGCTTCTGCTTAAGGTGCCTATTTTTAAATGTTGGCCAGTAGGGAAAACACTTGCAGAAACGCAGTGATGCTGAAAGTTGTCTGGTAATTGCATTTTTAAGCTGTATTCTCTTTCACTGGGCTTTCTTTAACACTGGTGCTGAGAGCTAGGATTAGTCTTTCTAATAATTTTCTGCTTCATGTAATCTACCCTTGGAATAAGATTTTTGCTTGAGGGAGGTTGCTTGAGATTTTATTTTGCTTGCTACCCTGTTCCTTAGCTGAGTCTTGAGGTCTGTGGTTCTAAGCTTCATGTTAAAGCAGATCAAGGAAGACCAGGAGGCTGCAACATTGTTGTCTTTAATCTTCTTATTCATCCCCTCATTTCCTATTGAGTGCTGTAGTCTTTCACCTGCAAAACAGACAAGAAATCCTGTGATGAAAAAGAGCATGTTAGCATTTTGAAGATCATGGTCTGACTTATTGCAAGCTTGCTCTTTGAATTTTCCAGCTAATGGTGTGAAGAGGAAAAAAACCCCCACAAACTCTTTAGGTTTAAGTGAATAAAAGACTGAGTGATATTTTCTGTCAGCTATATAATGCAGTGTGTAAGATTTACACTGACAAATGTCTTTATCTGATGCTTTTGCTAATTAGAGGGGCAGTGCATGGTTAGGTCAAGCTTGCCTTCCAGGACCAAAAAGAGCAACACAGTCCTTTAAATATCTAGACTGTGGTCAGAAGGTGTTACACCTAAAATATAATGAAGTGTGAAACATCCAGGGGAGCGGAGTGAAACCTTTCCACAATGTCAAAAACTGTATTATGAGAGACCTTTATAATGAAGATGGAAGGAGTTGAAGTTACAATCTTTACTGTTTCTGTCTTCTAATACTATTTTAGAGAGGATGCCAGCCCAGCTAGGAATTTATAGTGGAACTGTAATCCGGGGTGGTGCCTTCCTCCCATAACTCACCTAGTGCTACAGGCAATTCTGTTGGCTTGACGCTTGCTCTTGAAGTGTCTGTGCTGATTAAAACAGAATGCCCGCTTGATTTGAAGAATAATCTTTCAATAAAGCAAATGGAGCAAAAATTGGCTCTTTTGCATTCTTGAAGTTCAGCATCAACATTTTTTAAGGGAGCGAAAAATCAGCCCATGTGAAAGCTACACAGGGCAGTTGGTAGAGGTCTTAGAAGCAGAAAGTCTGTAGAAAACAGAAGCTGGGTGGAAGTTGAACTACTAACTGTTGAGGAGCCCTATTGAGGGGCCTGCTCAAGGCAGGAAAAAAAAAAAGTAAAATGTGATGTAGTAGAGCTGGAGACCTTTGCTAAAACCTGCCACTCTTCCTAAAATGCCATTAGCTGTTTTTGTGTATTGCTCAGTTTTTGCTTCTGTGTTTATATGACCCATAGAAATTGCTTGGTGTTCTGTGCAGGGTGCATCACCTGCACGTTTCCTGTAGTCTGCCTGCTCAGTGTGGTGGTGGCTCTTGCTCTAAAGGCTTCAGTGGCACTGCAGGATGTGAGGAACGGGAGGGTCTGCCTGCTTTTGAAGAAATTCTGCATCTGGTCTATCTAGAAGGAATTGCCCAATGAATTTCAACAGTGTTTTACATTTTAAAAAGGACTGATAAATGGCTGCTGTCCTTTAGCAAAAGGGAATGGATAGAGGTTGGAATGTAGGCTAAATGTGATTAAGAAGCTTCTTGGTGTAACTGGAGTTATAGAGAGAGTTTAGGTATTGAGATGAATTTGCTCAAATTGAGTGCACTGATAGGTAGAAAAGGACAATATTTGAGTTGAGTTTATTGTAATTTCAAGAGAAAATGAGATATTTTTGCTTCCTTTTCACTAGCCACCATTTATTATATAAATTTGTTGTATTGCACAAAACGACCTTTTAATATTCTGGTAGTGGATATCCTTTTTGAAAAGTGTTTATAACTGAAATAATTTGGAAAAATAAATTTTGACTGCATAAATGTATGGATTTTGTAGTAGGGAATTTGTTTTAATGTAGTGGTTAGAACCCTGACAGAAATCTGTGGTAAAAGCTGAACAGAAGCAAGGAAGCATAATTTGCCTGACCTGAAGAACAGAAGAACTTGCATAGTTAATGCAAAAGATTAGGGACATGAAGAAAAATTAAAATAAAATTGAATTGGAAGTAAGTTGATACTACTTTCAGACACATATTTATAAATCTTGGTGACCTCATTGAGGAGTAAACAAAAATATAAAGGGATATATAATAGAAAGTTTTACCGCTGTTATGTGAGACAGAACGAATGGTATCTAATTAGCTGCATTAAATGTGTGGTACACTGAAGTGTGAGTATTCCATCAGATAAATGGAAACTTAGTAACAGCAGTGTCAAATAAGGAGTTGTTCTACTCCAATAATGGAAATCTTGAAGTAAGAAATTGGAATGGAAGAGACTTTCTTTGTACAGTAGTATTTTTCATGTAGATATCCTCCTAAAAGTGCAGCTTAATCTATTTTTTAAAAAAGAATATACTTAATACCATTGGCTTACAAGTGTCTTTCTTCCTAAATATAGAAACTAGGACTAATTAAACAGCTGACATAAAAAAAATCTAAATACACATGAATCTAAATACACCTGAATGCAAAAATACTAGAAAAAGTGGTTAATACAGTGTAAATATGTAACAGAAAATTTGTGGTTGGCCTAAATGATTGTATTCCCATTGATGTCAAAGGTTGCTTGATAAAGGTTTGTTCAGCATAACTTTGGGAGTACTTGTCTCACATACCTAAAAGTGGGTAAAGGCCCAAGGGATTTAGGCAAGTAGAGTGGGATAAGGCACCATAAAAGCTTTCTGCCACATCACACATCAAGTATTATATATATGCTGTGTGTGAAAAGCTGTGTTATTTTCAGTTGGGAACTGTTGTGGCTGCTTAGCATAGTTTTCCCAAAGTGTAAGTGCAGTGGAGTTGGGAAGAACAGGTAAGAATTTGGATGGATGTAAGTAACAGTGGGAATTTGGGAAATGTTAACAGGGTGAGAAAGAGGATCATGGAGGGTCTAATGGTGGGTAGGTTGCCTGGTTGTCTGGTTCACTGGGGATTTGAAGGACTTTAGAAAAGTATGAATTGCAAGTAAAATTGGAGAATTTTGTAAATTTTTTTTGAGTTTTAGAAGACAGAGCGGAGTAGGAGTATATACATTGAGCAACTACAATTATGAAAAAGAGTGACAAAAGTTCTTACTAATGCTAAATATACCTTAAAAAGAAGACTCTTTCCAGGGCAAGAGGGAGAGAAACTGTTTTCAGTCTAGCTGTTTAATTCTTTGTAAGTCTTCTGAAACACCAATGAATGCATGAATCATATGTTTGTAGTTACCCTGTCTGGCCTACTAGGAATTGGCTCTATTAATGTCTTGCAACTGGAAAATCTGTAAAGGGTTAATAAATGGCCTGATTGCTTTCCTTGTCTGTGCTCACCAGGTCAGGAATAGCTGCTTAAAAAAAAAGTCATGAGATTGAGAAGACAGAACCAGAAGCTTGTTGTGGATATGCAGCATTAGGACAAGAGGCAACAGATTTAAATTACATCATGGGAAAGCCCACTTGGATAGTAAGAAATGTTTGTTGGCTTAGGGTTTTGTTTTATTACCAGGAGAGTGGTCAAAACACTGAAACAAGGGCCCGAAGAAATTTCCGTTCTTGGAAATTTTAAAAATTTCCTTGTCAACACTGAGTGACTTTGTCTCACTGGCCATTTGAATGAGGTGCTGGACCTCCAGAGCTCATATTCTGTACGTAAGTTCAAACCCCAGCCTAGCACTGCATACACTGACAGCGAGATGCATCATCTTTCTCTGACTTAGGGCCATTTCATAAACAAGTCTGTTCCAGAAGATGATGGTGCTATTAGTGACAATCAGTGTATCTTTATAAAAGAGCTAATATTGGCAGGCAAGCTAGGCTGTCTTTGTAGATAAAACCCTGAAAAGAGAAACTGAAGGGAAGGCAAAGATTGGTTACATTGTAGCTATTACAATGTTAGGACATTAGTGCGTCACTTGATACAGTGTTTCATAAGGTGATATTTGCTTGATTAATTTAAATTTGGATGGATATCTGACGGAGATCTGAATTTCCTCAGAGATTGGAAATAAAAGTAAGTATTGATTTTTCTACAGCTAAACCTTTAAAAGATGCGTAAAGTTAGCTCTGTTTTTATATAACTTCCCTATGAAGATAAGAAGAGGTGATGTAATGGTCACAACAGTAATTATTGTGATGGAATCTGGCCTTGGAGCAGACTTCTGACTCCTTCCCCCTCAATCACTGATGTATGTTTTGTTTGTGTTCCTGATGTCCTAATGTTTTCAGTAAGTTATCTTTGCTAATTACCTCAGAGTGGGTGTAAGCACACAGTAGTGGCATTAAGAAATAATACCTAATTGAAGTGAACCACATTCACTGCTGAAAATAGGAAAAGAATGACAAAGTGAGTTAATAAAGACACAAATTAGCAATATCATGCTCCACTTGGTAAAAAGTACGGGAAGGTTTGAGAAAATATGATTCAAAGCTCAGATAACTGTAAGGCAAGTAAAGTGTGAGAGGCTGAAAGTACTTCTGGTCTTAAAGGAAATAAAATAAATTTTTGCTGTGTATTGGAGTTTTGCTTTTAGGCTAAAAAAGTGTACTCATGCACAAATGACTAAATGGCAAAAGGATATGCTTTTTCTGGACAGCATAACTACAGTGTAAACACTCCTTTGTTTCCAGAGAGCACATGGTGTGGTTTCTGGGGTCCTGACCTCTCACTGACTTTTCTTTATCAAATGTTCTTGTGTTCTTCTGCTTTTCTTCTTTAAATTCTTTCTTACATATTTATAATTCTGTAGTGCTGAGCTAAACCCCTTATATCTGTTACAGATGGATAGCCATGATATGGACTAATACTGGATTTGAGAAGGGCAGGTGAGAATTTAATCAAGACTGTTGAGGCATGGAAGTTACGAGTCGGTGTAAAAAGTGCTGTGTGAAACCCAGTAGACTTTGTTTATTTAGAAACTCTTGGGAAAGCAATGTGTTGGTTACACTGAACAATTAAGCCAGAGTGACAAGCTGATGGGGAGAGAGAGAAGTGATTACTACATATCTTCATAGTCTCACATACCACCTAAATAGTCAGTATCTCAAACTAATTAACCAAAAGTTCTCATTTGTTTTAATGAGACTGAGGTTTCTGCTCTGTCACAGAGCTTGCTTTCTCATTGTGATTTTGTGGGTAGGGCATCTTCTGTGCCTACTGACCAAGGACTAATGTTAAATTCCCAGGATGCCCTTGAATGCGTTAGCGCAGGTCAGAGAAGAGGCCTTGTTGCAAAGGATTTGCTTAGCTCTAAGGGCAGCTGTGGAAAGAAAATGAGGGTAATATTTTCTGTGTTCCTCTCAAAAGGACCCTTAAAAATTCATGGATGTTGTGATTCATGCTTCTGCACTTCTCTGCCCAAATAGTTGGGAGACTGAAGACGTTCTCAGTGGTACTACCCATCCTGAAGATGAAGGAGCTTTGTAAAGAGATCACATGTGACCTTGATTACTGCTGCATTCTCTTTCTCAAGCAAATGTGTTCTGTCTGTTATTATGGGCCAAGTGCTCTTCGGAGCTTTCAGAAATGTCAAGTGAACACACCTAATTTGATCATTACAGTGGTATGTCTGCAACTTGTAGCAAAACAAGAGTGTCAGTAATTAACCAAAATCTTCCTTAAAAAAGATGGTGACTGGTGGCCAATGGATATCTGCCTTGGAGAATTCTTTCTTTTTACACCCCCCCACGTCCCCCACTTCGTGGGCTTTTTTGGTGTTGGCTATCCAAAGAGAATTTCTTTTCTCTCTCACTCTTAGAAACTGTTTCTGTGTAGCTTGGATGAGATAGTGGCATTATTTTGCAGTAAGGAGCTCAAATGCTTTAGGACAGATGATAAAAAAAGAAGTCATGAGGCTAAAAGGTGTTAGTTTCCCTTGTCAGGTTACTGAGGTTAAGAATGGCAAGTATTAATTGTGCTGTATTATTGAAGAGATGCTCCTTCACTCTGAAAAGATTAGTCAGCTTTGTTGTGTTTCTCCAGTGTTTGAAAATATTTATATTCAGCCTTTAGGACAATTGAACTTTTTGTGCCTCTTGAAGAAGAAAATATGAAGTGCAGTACAAAGCAAAAAAGAGCTTCTGTTTCTAGGAGGCTAATTATGTGAATATCAGCCTGACACAGTATCTTTCATTCTGTACATATTTGACCCCTATGAAGATAATATTTAGCCCTCCTAATTTGTAATTTAACTCCTTAAGCCTCAGGGGCACAGCAGAATTGCTCAGAAAAGTCACATATGAAATTTCTTGTAAGGCATAATCTCCAAAGATGAGGCTGAGTTCTTCACTTTCTACATTGCAACTGAGAACATCAGCTTAACGATTGTCAGGCTATTGGTCTCTTGCCATCTGTGTGCATTTTCTCTGCTAGGTGTGAGCATTCTTTAGGCATGACATCAGAAAGTTTGTGAAATAAGCAAACTCACAAATTAGACTATTACTGTTTTTGAACAGTTTGAATATGACCTGATTTTGTGCCTTAAGCTCTTGAACTCTTAAGCTGAGTTAAAACGGCTGTAAGCAGCTGTATTGGTGACACTTGGGATAGCTGTGATATTTACCTAATAAATGTTTTGCTATTGTATGGAACTGGACTAGGGACACTAATGGTGTGGTTTTTTTCAGTCTCTTGCCATGGTTCATAATATTGATAGTTTTAGTCTTCTACTGAGAGTCAAGTTCTCCTTAGGAGGTTATGTGTTCATGGTCACTGAGAGGCTTACGTGCATGGGGAATGAACACTGTGTTCCCTTCAGTGCTGCAGGAGGAAATCCATCATTCCTGGCTGTACATTTTGCATAGGCAAATGAGTCTGCAGTTGATGATGGAGCTTAACTTCAGCATATACTACTATTTTATAATCAGTCATTGCACTAGAATAAGGCTTGCTAACAAGAAAAGCAATTAACTTCACAGATGAATATCTTTTTCTGAGTTAGAATGACATCATTATGGTTATAGAGCTGTAAACAGCACTGCAATCTGTGTTTAGCCACACAATACAAATGTTGCAAAGTGGCTTAAAGGAATACTTCAGAGTAGGGGACGAATTGTTAAGACTTGTCTGAACAAGACTGCTTTTTGTCTGCTTGTTTTGGTGGGGCTGTTCCAAGTTTTGCTAGGAAAATTGGTTAAAATGGTTTTAGAAACCATTTCAGAATGTACTTCACAGCATTAATTGCTACTGCTGAGAAGTGGCTTAGAAACAAATGAAAATATCTGTTTCAGCACTAATAAACCCCTGTTACTTAAAGATAAATAATTAAAATCAACTTGATTGTTGCTATGTAAAAAACCTTCCTGCCTTGTCTCTGAGCTTTTAAAAGTGTTTGGGGCTTTCAACATTTTAGGAAAAACAGCTATGGCTGTTCCTGCAGAAACTAACATCTTTGCAAGGCTTACCAGCCAAATGTAATGGGGTTTATGTACAGAGAGAGAGGCACAACTATTATGCATGTTTCTGATACATACATATAATAGAATTTCAAAGAAATGGGGAAAATACAAAAATTAGGAGTAATAAGCTGTCTGGACATCTGGGTAATGCCAAATTTCAGAGTGTAAATGGCATGGTCTTAAACTTGTATAAATCCAAAAATAACAAATCAGAATATAATAATAACAACAGAAATAACATAATAAACTCTTAACACAGAGAACTGTGTTTGCCCAAATTTTGGGAGCCCTTTTCTCTGGGGGGCCTGCCCTGTGTCATTCATTGGTGCTCTCTGCTCATGTAAAGTGGACTGATGGGTACAGCTGCCTGAGGGAGTGACCTTTGTCTGTGCTTCTCTCCTGGGTCTGTTGAGCCATCAACTTGTGCAGAGCACTCACTGATATACTATTTTTTAAAGTAATTTTTATTTTTTTTTTTAAACTATGTAAACATAGATGGGAGAGGGAGTATTGACACCAGAATTGTCATGAAAATAATTTGCTAAGCTGTGCCTGTCCCCTTAAAAAGAGAGATGCTTTAAAAAGAAATGCCAAGGATATGTATTGTACAAGAAGACCAGCTGCTTGTACCAGCCCTGGATTCTGCTCTGGATTATTCAGGAGTTGAAAAAAGCAGCATCAGTCTCTGAGACAGCAAACATTTTCCTGTGCCAAATGCATTTATTTTAAAAACATGCTGTTTGAGGTACTGTAGCCAAAAGTTTCTATTACACCATAAAATCTATTTACGCCTCCAGAGAGTACATGGATTCTTAATATGTCCATATTAATAAAGTTTTGTTCACTTGCAATTAAATCAGCATAGCTTTTCAAGATCTACTGTAACATAACCTAACCACCTTTTGAAAGTACTATGTAGTTTGATTTTATCATAATTATACCATGTTCTAAACCAGCAGTTGAAAGGCTTGATTTTATAGTAATTAAAGCCTTTGACCTTTGTATTGAAAATTCAAATATAACAGAAAAGTACAATAATTAGTATGTTATTGGTTGTATAATTTAAAATTACGTAAATTGCACAGCTACTGAGCTACTCTAAGTGGAATACATGGCCAATTTATTTTTAACTAGCAGAAAATAGTAGTTAATTATATATAAGGATATTTGAGATGCATAATCTGGAATATCACTAAACCTTGAGAACTCCTTTGCACTGGAAATTTCAGAATTTGAAAAAATAAATTGGTAAGTTTACAATGGAAAAATCTTTTGGTGCAGCTCAAGTCAGACAAACATTCCTGGGTTATCCTGCTGGTCTGTGCTGCTGTTTGAAGTCGGAGGAAATCAGAGGAACTGGCTGCAGCCCACTGAGTGTGTGCTGCCAGGATATCTCGTGATGGTACATCACTGGCACACAGATGCACAAGGGTCCTCACTTTTATTCTGCTCCAGTCTTTTGTCTTGCAGATTTGCTGTAGGGTAGAAGGGCAAAAATTACTTCCCCAGCCTGGTGCAGGAGACTTCCCAGGGCAATGGGAATTCTTCACTGATCAGCTTTGAAGAGTTTCTATTTTGTGCTCCTAGTAGTTCAGTTGTCTTGTACCCCAAAGGTGCTGGATATGGTGTTAGCTGGTTGTCATACATGCAGCATGGCAGGACTCAAAACTGGGGGATGCTCTGAAACACTGATTTTTGGGACAAAAGTCAGAAAGGCTTAAGATCCAGTTTTGTGCTGTTGGGAAATATGTGGACCCATGGCTTTTATAGAACATTTTTGGGAAAACAGAATCTATACAACTGGACAGTTGAGCTGCTGGCACAGTGGGTAGGAGGTCTAGGTTTTGAGGAAGAATTGTGAGGTTTCTTGCACTGATGGAAAATTCCATTCTGGCTTCCTCAGGGTCTATCTGGCACAGAAAAGGAAAGGCATGTTTGATGCAGAAAATTGCTGTTTCAGGGTTTTTGGCTAAAATTTAGCTTGCCCAAGATCGTTGTAAATTCTGTGGGATATGGTCCCAAGACTGTCTTTCCCAGATACATTAAGTCTGGATTAAGGGTACCTACTAAGGATCAAAACTGCGGAGCTACATAATGAAAAGCACTTACGTCATTAACTTGCTCTGCCAATTCAACTAATCAAAAATTTGAATGGGTAAGTCTGTAATAGGTACCAGGACTTCTGGATTAGGTATTGTCTGTGTGCATCACTTGAACTTTACTGAGTCTGTATTTTCAGCTCTTGGAGTACAGAAAGCCCATATTTCAACTTGCTCACCAAAAAAAGCAACTGCATGTCCTTGTTGGATCAGGATCTGTGTAAATCTATAATGTCATCATACAAGTACATGGATTAATTTTTCTAGAACTCATGGTCTTAAGCAGAGTGTGCCAGCCAGGGGATATACCTAAGAACTCTTCTTGCAGAGACCTGGGTCTGAGAAGAGCTGTGAGAACATGTCCCGTAACGCCCTGTCCATGCACTTAGGATAACTTAGCTCCTTGTGTCAACAGCCACACTTGCCAGAAAAAATATACTGCTGAGTTTCTGATTACTTAACTATTTTGCTAAGTGATAGGAAAAATGTGTTTCATTTATTCTGTGGGAAAAGGGAAAGGTCAAGTCAGCTTAAAAGTTATGAGTAAATACAGAGGATGAAAAAGAGATAATTGTCTTTAACACATGATTTGTCACTAAATCTAAGTTAAAACTTATCCTTTAAAGCAGTGTCTGGAGAACAGGTGAAGCTTTGAGTTTAACTACTTCCTTATCTATTATTCCTACTCTGTGTCTTTCATAATGAATTGATTTTGCTTGTATAAATGGTATAATGGTGCTTTGCATTAATATTTTTTTTCTGGTTATAAATTAATGATTCAGGCTTACCTGTGAGGTTGACGTGTATGGTTTGGAGCAATAAGGAAAAGAAAGACTATACTGGAGAATTAATAGTTCACTTTCCTTTGTTCGCTTGATATAGAAGAAGAGAATTAAATCACTTAATTTAGCCTGCAATTTTTTCTTTGTAGAGATCATGTGCTGCAGTACAGTTCAAGCTTCTCCAGCTTTGCTTTTTTCATAGCTTTAAATAGCTTGTTTTGGTGTCCTTGATATCAGATACAATTCTATCTGCATTTTTATCTGGTTTGTTTGCCTCTAAGCGTGAAAACAATATAAACATATTTGGAAACTGTTTCCTGTGAAATGACATATCATCGTTGATGAACTTGTTTATCACTGCAGTGGCACTGTTCAATTAAACAATTACTGTTTAATTGAACAGTATTGTTCAATTAAAGTTCTGTCAACATTTTATGATAAATCTTTGTTTTCAGGTAGGAAAATTTTTCAGTAACACTGGGACTTGCACTTCATTTAGAAGTTATCACAAACACTTTTTTAAACTTGTGGGAATGTGTTGAACTTTAAAGACTTTTAAAACGTTTCAGTTGTAATTCTAAATACTTTTAGCTTTAATTTAACTGGTAATATTCAGTTAGGCCTAATCTTGCAGACCTTGGGTAGTTCAGAGTTTGTGATTTCCTCCTGTGCTATATAAACAGTTATGTTACTTATGACTTCTCTGTATAGAGTCTGCTTTCAAAAATAAGCAAAATAAATGATAGATTTCTAGATAGTGACAGGAACACATAATTTTTGGTATTGCTATTGTTTTAGGTGTTCTGAAAGGAAATTTTGCTGAGTTTTGGGGCACACATGAAAGATTTTATTCAAGCATTTGCTTGAGAAAGAGAAGTATGTGGGTTCTGGCAAGATTGCTCAGGCCCAGCCTTGGAACTGATATTGCTCACTATATTCATTGGCAACCTTAAAGAATCAAAGTCCATTGCTACTCCACTTCCAGCCCTTTACTTCTGCTTTTCAGCACAACTCCTCACAGTCCATCCCTGCTACACCACACTAATTCCTCTCTTCTATATTTTAGCTGGTCTCACGTGGCACTGTATCAAATGCTTTTCTAAAGTACAGATAGGTTGAATATACAATTTTATTTTCTTCAAAAAGTTTGTGCCAGTCAAAGGTTTTTTATTACAAGATCCTGACACCTCTTTCTTCATTGTCACCTGGATTATTTTTTCTGATCTGTCAGATAAGGCCAACTCCAACCCTGCAGTTACTTTCTTGTTTTGCTTGAGATGATTTCCAGTGGCAGAGCCCCTCTGAGCAAGGGAAGTGTATTTTTACCCTATTTTTCCATTGCTGAAAATCTCTTATGCTGCTTAAGGCTATTTTATGTAGTGACAAAAGCCCCTGAACTTGTCCTGTACCATCAAATTATGACAGAGCTGATTGTGTTTTTGCAAAACCCATTTTGATGTGACGGGTAAGAGGCTGCCCCAAGGGAACCATCAGTCTTGTTCTTATTTCTGTTTCTGCAATTCAGAAGGATATTGATTCTAAATATATCCACCTACAATCTCAGAAAGTCCTACTAATTTATCTCTGTGTGCAGAGGAAGGAGGCTAATAAGTTTTAGTATTTCTACTCAGTTGGAGGGATACGTGTGAAACCTACCTGCTGCATGTACAAGATTAAACTTCTGGCTGAATTGCTATGGCCATGAGAAATGGAGTCCTTGGGGCAGAGAGTTGTCATTGCCATGCCTCTGTGGTCATCTCAATTGCACTGAGCTCTTTGAGGCTCTTGGGTAATAGTTGAAAGCTGTAATGCACTTTCTTGTATGCTGTTAAATCTAATAATTTTCTGGCAAGTGTCCTGTCTGAGAGTGTCTTTTTGGAGTTTACTACTTTTGATACAAAAAGAATTAACAGTTCAGTTCTGTGACAGATTTGTCTCAACAAAGCCTTTGTTCTTGCACACTTGCTCTTTTACAGTTGCTGGGAAGAGAGTTCTGGGGTATTTGCTAGGCTCAGCTAAGCAAGGGAGATAGGAGCCTTCATATATCTCTTTCTGTTTGCACAATGGAGAGGAGGCAGTGAGAAGCATAAAGGCCCTCTAGAGTCTGGGTAATGGCTAATTGCAAACTGTTTGAAAGCCAAGTTGACAGGTTGCTTACTCTTCCCCCTCGGCCAGTAGAGTGAGGTGTGTGTGAGTGCAGTTGCTCGCACTGCAACCTCTCTGGTGGGAGCCTTCTAGAGGTGCGCTGGGACGCTTTTACTGCTGGAGGCGTGCTGGCTTCATGGAAGCTGTATGGCTGAGTGCTTCTCCCCATGGAGAGGCTTCTGGCTGAAGTAGCTTGGCTGCTTGTAGTATGAACTATTGTTCTTTCTCATCTTGGCATGATTATCCTTCAGCTGTTGCTGTGGATCTCTTTTTCTGTGTGTGGTTTGTGTCATACTGGGGAGGAAAGGGGGCTAATTTGTGTCTTTATTTGCCTTGGGATGGGGTTTAGATGTGAGATGTGAGTTAAGGAGCTACATCTTCTGCTACTTCTGAATAATCCCAAAGTGTGATTATGTCAAGTTATTTGGGATGATGCCGGTGGCATGTTCTGCTAAACAGTGTTATTGGAATAATACTTGTGCTATCATTTTACATACCAGTAGTCAATTAAGATAGTTTACTAACTTTTTGTAGGGATTGAGATATTAGCAGTTTTTAGTGCTTTTCCAGCACCTTGCCCACCCTAAGCTTTCAATTTGTTTTAATTACTACATGGAAAGGAACATTCAGAGCCAGGTTGGTCCATGATGGTTCAATTTTTAAGGGCTGTGATTTAAATGTGACTCTGGTTATTTAGCATTCTGAAACTTGGCAATCTTTTATATTAATTAAAAGTTCCAGAATTTTACAGCAAAGTATCTGGCCCCTAGGTGTAGAATTCCTTTCTTTGTGTTATGTCAGATTGTTTTTAGAAAGGCTGGTTGTGTGCATGTGACTCACAACCGACAGTAGTCAATGTAATAGTGTAGGTGTTAAAATCATTTGTTCTTTCCTAGCTGTCAGATGTGTCTGTAAATCATTAGTCTTCATTATTTTAATTGGAAAGGCAGTACTGTAATATATCAGGACCATAGGAAATAAGTACTGAATGTGATTTTCTGGGTTTCAGAACTGTCTTCCTGCTGTCTGATGGATTTGCCTCTGAGCAGACAGTTCCCTAACATATGATGCCCCCAGCCTGGTAGTACATCAGTTTAGATTTTACCTGCATATCTTTACCTGGACTGCTTGTGTTTTCATACTAGTTATTTTCTGTGCAATAAAAGCTATTGCAATACCTCTTGCATGCTTACTCACTCTTAGGTTCTTATTGTTTTCATACCCTAGAAGAAATCTAAATGCTTTTGCCAAATCCATGCTTATTCCAATGTATTTTACAGGTAAATGAATGATACTGGTGTTTCCCCTCCTGTTCTCCTCACAACTTGCAAAACTTTAAACTTCAGAGATCTTAATCAACTTTGATGAATTCATGGAAGTAATTGAACAACTCTCAGATTGCCCTGGCCGGTTCCTGAAGTAATCAGGAGTAAACTTCATCAGTAATATAGTCTTATTACAAATGAATTATGGTAACTCAAACGAAATATGTAGTAGTCAGACAAGTTCATTCTGAATGAAAATTTGGGTTTTCATTAGGGTCCCAACTCCAAATTAGTTTGTACAGAAAAGGGATCCTTTAAAATTGATAAATGAAGAAGCAGTAGATTGTGGAGAGATGTCCAATAATCCTCTGGAAATAAATGTTAAGTGCATTTTACTTAATATATTTGTTAATCATATAAGAAGTCAAGTAAACAACATATTGCAGATGATGCTAAGTGCAGAAGCCTATACAAATGCATGAGCTAATATGGGAAAAATGCTGAGGTACCAACAGAGCCTTGAAAAATGCATAAGAAACCAAAAAACTAAACAAATTTTCCAGAATTACTTTGGGAAAATTAGCATAGGTAACGTATTTTCTGCAAAAATAATTGGGAATTTAGTTTTTTTATATGATAAAAATAATTGACCTACCTGTGCAGATATATGTTCTTACCTTCCTGAACTAATGGTGCTTCCTTGATGCTGGAGAACATAAATATTTTTGGTGCTTTAGTTTCAAAGCATTAACAATGATCACAAATCTGTATTGCCTTAGAACAAGGGTTAAACATGTTAATTCTGCCTGAAGGGAAAACCTTGAAAAGAATTCAGTGTTGTTAAGTTTCTTATACTTAAGATTAGACTTAGAATGTGAAGATCTTGGCTTTTAATCACCAACTTTGGATAGAGTTTCAAGCAGAAAGGTTTTTTTGTTTGGTTAGGGGGTTTTTTTTGTTTTATTTTTTTAGGGTTTTTTTTTTTTTTACTTGTTGTTGTTGTTATTAATTTTTCTATTTATTTTTTAAAGTGAATCCCATAAACTCTTCACTAAGTCTCTGTTGACCTTGGGAAAGGGATTCATCTTTCTGAAAAAAATTCAGTGTTGTTAAGTTTCTTATACTTAAGATTAGACTTAGAATGTGAAGATCTTGGCTTTTAATCACCAACTTTGGATAGAGTTTCAAGCAGAAAGGTTTTTTTGTTTGGTTAGGGGTTTTTTTTTGTTTTATTTTTTTAGGGTTTTTTTTTTTTTACTTGTTGTTGTTGTTATTAATTTTTCTATTTATTTTTTAAAGTGAATCCCATAAACTCTTCACTAAGTCTCTGTTGACCTTGGGAAAGGGATTCATCTTTCTGAAAAATATGTTTTCTTTGTGATATGTCTTGATATCATGGTACTTTAGCCAGAACTTAGTACAGTCTGTCAACAGACCAATAAACTCATGTGTCCTATATTGCTTTGCTAGTGCCGGCATGTTTTGTAACTTTAAGCTGTTTATTTGTATCAATGTGCAATTTTTCTAAGATTTTTGGAAGATGAATGAAATATGTCACTATTGGCATCCTACCTGGTAATTTCGGACTGTTAATAAACACTGGCTCATATCACAGTGAGTCTAGAAGAAATAGTAACATACCAGAAGCCTGATGTTTGTTCTTAGTGGAAATAAGACAAAAGTAATTCTGTTAAAATAAATTACACCTTTCTTAATTACAGTGTTTAGTATTCAAAGGGGTGCAAATAGCTGATATGTCAGATTGTGTATGTAATAGTCTAAACTAATCATCCTTTTTAAGATGAAGCTGAAAGGAAATAGTTAAAGTAACAATACTTTGAAAGACCAAAAGAGAAATATTGGGTTTGTAATTACTATTATTCAACCACCTATTAAAACTGAATAAACGTGTTAAAGTTCCTTGAAAGTCTACAAACATCCTGAAATCTAATGGTGATGGATCTATCAGTTTGTGGTCACTGTACATTATGAACTGTGGGAAAACACACATATTAGGGGTACAGTGAAAGTTTGGTTAACCTAAAATCTGGAATTCCCTGAACTCTCTGGGTTTGATCATGTAACCTTCTTGTTTGTCAGTAGTTATTTTTCTATTTTTCACATGGGAGGAAGAGACAGTGAAGGATAACTTCAAAGAAAGCTTCTGGAGCTTTCATGTGATACTGGCATAATAATAATAAAAAAAAATTTAGAGGGTACTTGACAAATTCTTTAGCCTTAAGACATTTGATTAGGCACTTCTTGAATTTTGCCACTGGTATTTGAAACTGTTTGAAATTTTCCTTGCATCAGAGACTAATATTTGGTCTACCTAGAAATCTCAAGTATTTATCCCATTTGAACCCAGGCTCAGGGTTTCTGAACTGACATCCTGGCCTCTGCTGCTCCAGTGTATGGAGTGGAATAATGGAGGGGTAGTATAGGTGTTAAAGGATCTGCATAAGTGTATTTTATTCCTGTGGTGATTCCTTTGGTCTGCACTGGATTACATGGTTCAACTAATATTTCCCTATGATGGCACTGCCACTTCTCTAGAAAAGGGGAGTAGAATGTGAGAATTAGGGTTCAAAATGTAATCACTAACTCATCTTTTCTGGCCTTTGTGTGGCCAACAGCCTGGATTTATCCTTGGAAGAAGTGAACAAGGATGTTCTAACTTAAGGAGAATTATATTTGCTTGAACTAGGTCTGAATTTGTCCCAGCTCTTCTAAGTGGGTGAGTTGTTACAGTGTCCCCAAATGCAAAGGCATTTGATTAGTTTAAATTTAGCTGAGACATTAATATGGTAAAAAGTACTGATTTTCCGTCTTGTTTCTCGAAAGATTTTTAGTAGTTTATATTTTTTCCATCTCTGTCATGCTTTTCTTTTTCTATTCCTCCTTATTTTATTAACTTTGTGACTAAATGAAAATAATTTCAGAGCTTTAAAAATTTTTTTTATTCCAATGTGTCCCGTGTCAGTAAAATGCTAGCAGTAGTGTTTCTGATTAGATTTTTGCTTTATTAACTAATTCTTTAATTCACAGTAATCATCTCTTGGTTGCTAACTAGTCGCTAAGAAGGATAGATTGCCTTCAGAGGACATTCTGGGAAATGATCCAGTTTCTTGCTTGCCTATTTTAATCTCAAGTTTCCTGTTAGAATTATGCAGTGTTATAGAATAACAAGTCAGACACAAAAACCTCGCTTCGTTGGTTGGAAGACAACTGAACACACATGCTCTCTGCAGAATAATATCAAATAATATGCTCAGTGCTTTGTATCTCACTTGTGCTTCATTATGTGATCATGTGGATTTCTGTTTTGCTCACAAAAAGAAAGCAGGATAATAGTGTTGTGCTATGCTGGATGTTGGATGATGATGATGATTAATTTGTTAATCAGGCTACTGGATTTGATATAGGGGAGCTTGATGAGCTTCTTATAGGCTAAACAAATAAAATGAAAAATTTCAAGGTATTGATTGGGTATATTTTGATTATGGCATAGCAGAGGTTGACTAGATACTGGATAAAATAATGTTTTGACTAATTTATTTTATGAGAAGGGAGAATAACAACTTCAATTAAACAAGCAGCACCAGAGACCAAAATGCATTCTGTTTGAATGCATCTGGCCCTACTACAAAACACATGTGGCACTAGCTATAGCCCATTAGCTCAGGTAAAATATGATGTTGTGTAGTCTGGCCTGGCCTGTGCCTGGCTGCCTATTTGTGTCTAAATTGGGAAGAAAACCAGACCTATTCCTTCCCAGTACCACTGGCACAACCAGGCTTTATAATGAACTGCAGATGTAATATTTTGTTGATTTCAGCATTGCAAAGGCTGTCCAAGAGTAGGGGGCAAGATCAGATGGTAGAAAGCAAAAAAGGAAAAAGGGAAGAAACAACCAAGCACTTTGGAGTAAGGCTTTGCCCATTTATCACACTGTTATTGTGAGTGATTTTGTGTGTAAAGCCTGTTCTTGGTATCAGTGTCTTGCTTTAGAAATTGATGAATCTGAGGAAAAACTGGAAACAAGGTGCAGTCAAACATCTTTGTAGAATGAGAGTGAGTCAGTAGCACTTGCTGTCTCAGAACCCAGAACCTCCCCAGTCCAGCCTTGAAGCTGTCTACTGGAGCAGTAACTGCTGAACTAACAGAGTTTATGCTCAAGTGTTCACTCATTTAGTTAAGAAAAGGAGACTTTAACTTTTTCATATTTTTTGTGACACCAGGACTTACAGCAAACAATCCTTTATATATTTCTACCTGGTTCCAAACTCAGAGCCTGTGTTTTAATGCCACCTCTGAAGTTGATTCCACACAACTGCTGAAGTTTTTGAGAAACTGTGAAATATCCCCTTTTCATGTTTCTAAGAAAGAGTTATATCAATAGGGTTTTGTCTGTGTGCTAGGCTTTTGACTGTCAATCTGTATGGTTATTATATGCAAGCATGTGTACTGCCAGTGTGTTTTAAACTAACTTTCCTCAACAATCTCTGCTTCACACTTTTTACTGTTGTAGAGTTTATTATTTTGCATATTGCACAATTTCACAAGTTTTCCCACCATCAAAAATTCTCAGGAAATAAGCAAAAGGTAAAGCTTTTACTTTGAGATCAAAGTTTTCTCTTGCTGTTTTAAAATCACTTTAATTCCCATGAGAACTTTCACAACTTGCCTGATTTTGATCTTGTAGTGAAGTAAAAATACCATAATAATGGCTTTAGCATGTGTTATTCAGGTTAAGACAATGCCAGAAGCTTAGAAATGCAATGTGCTGGTCACATCTTGTTTTTGTGTGGAGACTCTGCCAGCAAGAAAAGTTCTTGTGTTTTCAGAGCTCTAGCTCTTTTTTTCCACTGACTTTATTCAATGTAGGCTGGATATTAGAAACTGTTGTTGTCCAGGCCCTGTGCAAACAGTGATCTCAATTCGAATCAGTAGTTACTTTGGGCTTCCTACACCTACTGCTGCAAAGCAGACAGTCATGGTGCTCTAATCCACATTGGCTTGTTCTCCAGACACAGCACTGCCTTAGTTTCATCAGGCCTGAGGAGGACCTAGAATTTCAGTGTGGGATGAAAGCAGCAGCTGAAGGTTGACAAGGAGAGAAAAGCTTTACAAGAGATGCTGGAACTCTAGCAGACTTGCTATTGGTAATGAGCACAAGTATTTAAAAATAGATAAATATGTAAGTGTAAACTGGATAAATAGTAAAATTTTTATACTCTTTCGGTTCTAGATGATCTCTCTTGCAAGAATTCTTTTCTGTTTTGGAAAGTCAATGGTTGTACTGAGAATTTATCAGCCTGTTAAGAGAAAATGTATCATAGCAAAAATCACAGGACACTTACTACATCCATTGTTACTGAAAAACTAATGATTTGGAAAGTTATATGTCTGGATGAGCTCCATGGTTTTCTATTTATTAATTCTGATGATACCACATTAAATGTTCATTTGGCAACACTATAAATAGGGAGTTGGGTTGGGTTTTGCCTTGTTTCTTTCTATAGAGGATAGATTTATTGCTAATAAGTATCACTGAGGGAGGTGAATTATGTCTTTTGTTTCAATAGTCACTTAGCAATGCAACTGCTCATTACTAGCTCAGTGAGTCAGTGTTTTCAGAAATTAAAAACAATTTTGTATGCCTCAATCTTTGACTACCCAATTTGAGAGACCATAAAAAGCCTTTGTAGGGGAGTGGGTTGTGGTTTTGTTTTTATCTTTTTGTGATTTTTTTTTTGGTGGGTTTTTTTCCTTTTTTTTTTTTTTTCCTCCACCAAGGTAATTCTTATTATCAGCCTTCTAGAAATCTGGATGTAGAAAACAGTGCATATAGAATTCAAGGGAATGCATTTCCTTCAGTGCTGCAAAGGGGATGAGAGGCAGTTCTTAAATGTATTGATGACTTCTCCATGCTCTGAAATGATAGAGAAGGACACTTGATTCTTCAGCTTTACAATAACTTCCATGAAATATTTAATGCTTCTCTGATGATTTATTCTTCTTTGCATAATGCAATCTAAAAGAGTGGTTTCTTTAATTATTTATATTGTGCTGCTGATGTTATTTCTCTCCAAGTGCTTTCCAGCAGTAGTTGTTTCTGCTTATTACCAGGAGAGACTTTAAGAGGCAGACCTTGTCAAGAAAGCAGAATTATAACTTGTCTTATTTGTATCTGTGTGCTTTATAATGTGTGTGCTGGGTAGAAAACACTAGTAGGGCTGGAGCAAGACAAGAGGGACCTAGGAGCCCCATGCTCAGGAACGAGAATAAACTGGGCCTTGCTGGGGTTGTGAGTGTAGCTCTTAGGGCGCCTGATAGCTGTGTTGGCAGGATAAGAACCTGAAAAGGGCAGTTCAGAGACGATTTTGAAGCATAATCAGTGTAGAGTGAAGAGCAGTAGAGAACCTATGTGAGGTGCCTGAGGGTGATGATCCAGCATCACTGCTGGGCTCTAAACAGCTTGCAAAGCGGTTGTGGGTACGCTTTTACTCCTGTAATCTTGTTTTAATAGGGTGTGAGTCTGAGAGCCAGCATGGACTTGGCAGCAGTGGTAAAGGAAGGAGGATGGCTGCCAGGTCTTCCTAAGCACGCATGAAAAGAAGGTCTTCAAGTATTTAGGTCTCATGGCTTCTCCTGTTGGTGATCTCCCTGGCTGCCTGAAACCCACACAAGTAAACCCAGGAAAAGGAGAGCTG
Source organism: Corvus brachyrhynchos (assembly GCF_000691975.1). Classification (NCBI taxonomy): domain Eukaryota; kingdom Metazoa; phylum Chordata; class Aves; order Passeriformes; family Corvidae; genus Corvus; species Corvus brachyrhynchos. Next base: position 684,266 of record NW_008236196.1, on the reverse strand, counting down.
CCAATGCTGCCATCTCATTGAAAGTTCTGCTTGCTGACTTTGCTGGTTCTGACCAGAATGTGAGGTTGGAGAGCAGAACAGAGAGGACTGGCTTCTCTCTGTGACAGCTGGATGATTGTGCTGCTCTTGTAGTGCAGTGGGGAGCAGCATCTCCAACTTCATAGGAGGGGGAGAGGAGCAGGTTGACATTTACATTTTTCTCTTGATTTATCTTTCAAAAATAGCACTCCTAAAGGGGAAAAATGATTCTCAGCAAAGGTCAAAGGACGTTCAAGACTCAGTTTCTTAAAGGTTGCATTGCTTAACTTCTCGGCACTGCCTGGGATAGCCAGGTGTTAGGTGAGCAATGATAAATTATACTAACAACCTGAACATTTTATTTAAGGAGATAATGCACAGGGAAAATACCCTCCTAAATATTCCACAATATGTACTATTGAAGACATAAGTGAGCTTGGGTTTTTTAGCTTTTCTGAGGACTGTGATGCAGTAGTACACAGCTTTAGATAATTCACTACAGTGTGTGCTACTAGGAAATAGTAGCAAACAGTAGCATTCACACCTTCTCTTTTGGTAGGAGAAGAGGAAATAAAGTCCCTGTGCACACTGGAGGACTCTTTCTGGATTGCAGACATGTGCTGTGCAGGCTAGAATCTAGCTCAGGGAATTCCCTGAGAAGAACACCACAGATTATTTTCTCAGATACAGTGGTAAAAATTAGAAATAATCTCAGTCAATTGGTTTGCCTTGGCATGAGAAAAGAACAAGAGTCAGCCAGTGAAGCTGGTTAAGTAGTTTAACTACTGAGTTGACTCTCTTTTGCTTCCAGATAGGTCTCTCAACTGCTGATGCTCAGAGCTGTAGTAATACATATTGAGACAAGATATACTCCACTTTGTGAGGTATAACTACTCCAAGAATAAAAATTATGCAGTGCTTTATTGGAGACGAGGAATATCTGGATATCTGCCCCTGTTAGTTTTATGGGACCTGAATCCCTGTTCGTGCTTGGTGACAGTCCAACAGTCACAATAATCCTTCTGGCTTTCAGCACAGCAGACCATGCATTCACCCATGACTGAGAGGACTGCTCTTGGTTACCTTTGTTTTATAATAAAGCAGAAACAAAAGGTGGCTGTAATTTTTAAAGACTTTGCTAAGCATGAGTGACTTGTTAGGGTTTGAACTGCGCTGCAGACACAGTTGGGGAAACTTTCAGACACGTAGCCCTTTCGGCCATCACTGGGAGTGTTCTGGAGCAGAAGCCTTCCCAGGGAGCAGCTTGGAGACTACATCAATGGGCTTATTGCCCAGATGAAGTTTCAGATACATTCATGGGTCTTTCTGTGCTAAGCCAGTTGCCCCGGGCTTAGTCATATCAGAGACATACCACATATCTGAGAATCTTGCATTAGACTTTTCTAAATAAACAAATGTATAGGACAGTGGGGGATAGAAAAAACACTGCAATTATTTTTTTTTCCAAAGGCTTTGGCATGAGCTGAAGTATTTCTTTATTCTTTCTAAGAGAATCATGACATGTTGCTTGAGGTCTCTTGTGAGTTCTCCATACTAGGCTCTTGCGATATTCCTTTATGCATTTAGAAATAGTTAGGCTTTCAAATTTTGTAAATCCAGAGCACCCTTTCAGACCTGAAACCTCCATGTGATGAAAAAAGCTGAGAGTAGACTGACTTTTCTTGTAGGCCTTATATATAAAGCAACCTATATCCTTAAATAGCTTTCAAGACCGAGGAAAACTAATTCTTGTACAGCAATGAACTTTGCTCTGATCAGTGCCTATGCATGTCAAACACAGTTGTGTAACAGAGAACCAATGCTGACAAACAGCTTGCCTACACCTGCTTGTTGCTTGTATACAGGTGCTCTCTTCCCATCAAAAGCTTAGTTGGCAGTGGTAGGTGACTTGCTGTTCAAAGAGCTGTCACAGGTATAATCTGCAGGAGTGCATTTTTGAATTTAGTTGTACATCTTATAGAGCTAATCATGGAGGAAAGTTCATTAGCAGAACTGCTTCTTAATAAGTAGAAACCCATCCTATTGCAGTGCTGACTACTGCAAATCATAGAACTCACTATAGTATTGCTGCAGGACACAAAAGTCTTGAAGCCTTGCATAAGGAGAAACTAAGAAAGAACATGAGGGTGTATAAGTCCCAGGAGGAAAAGATTAAATACATTGAACTGTGACTTCAAGTTATCTGGATCTTCTAAGACTATTTCCATTATTTCTTAATTTCCTTTGCTCTTTATTGGATATTGTTTCCTTATCTGGTATTCTCTCAATTATTAAAACCCAATTGCTGTTTGTTTGGTTTTTAAAATTAATTATTTAAAATCCAGAATGAAGCATAAGAGATATCAAATAGTCATGTCCATCAGAAGTTTTTTTGGTTTTTTTTTGTACCTTATTAAAATTCCCATTAGTTTCTTGTATAACTGCTAGCCATCTCATTTCCTTCAGAGGAATTCATTTCAAGATTTGTACATTTCTACGTGAGATGGAGAAAATCTATTTCTACAGTTCTATGTGCTGTGAGCACCATTAGACTTCTCCTTTGGTTCAGGGAACTCTGGCAATATTTTATTCTGAGTGGCTGCTCAGGTTGCTGTGACATTCAGAAATGGGCCTGATTTGCATTAGACTATTTAATTTGCAGTGCTGTATCATTACACTTGTCTGTGCTGAAGAGAAAGGAATTAAAACTTCAACAGAGCTCTTTTCTTGCATGTCTTCATGAGTTATTTTGCTGTAAGAGTTAATGTGGGCACACTGTTACCCACTGGCTCAGGATATGTGGGGGGTTTTCTGGGGGGGTAGAGTGTTGGTGATGCTTGGATTTTTTTGCCTTGGGATTCCATGAGAAATAAAATTACAGATTTCTTCTGAAAGCATTCAAAGTTTAGACTTTCAGGTCCTTATTATCATCTCTTTGCTGGTTTATGGTGGACCAGTTTCAAAGGTTGTGTTGGTTTCCAGTGTTTCTGTAATGCTTGCCTCTTGGGCTGCCATTACAGCATGCAGTGAATAGGGATGTTCCCTGTGTCTCCAGAGGGATGCCAAGTTCTGTTTCTAAAAAAATAAGTTTCTTTCAAAACAAAACAAGATTTACAATCTTCCTCAGGAAAGCAGTCTCATGTCTGACAGGAAGGTGAGATCAGGTCCCAGCCATGGTGGCAGAGACGCTGCACCAGGGCTCTGACACATGCAGCACTAAGCTCAAGCACATACAAGCACATCCTACTTTTGGCTGAGGAGCACCATCTGTGGAGCAAATTCCTAGGTCTGGAGGCAGGGCTGGACCATGTTCTGCAGCACATTCCAGGTTTCTCAGTGTTGCTGCTGGTATTGAATTTGTTTGCCTCGAGTGGGAGGTACCCAGACTGCATATGCCATAGGAGGGAAAGAAGTAGTGGGAAATACCAGTGTTTGGGTGGGCACTGAAAGTGAGAGGCCTGGAGAATGAAGCTTGTTGAACCCGCTTCTTTGTGGGAATTGGTGAACTTTGCTTTGGGAAAGGCCGTTCCCTCATCCTCTGCACAGGAGCTGCTACTGTCCTGTATGCCTTCCAGTGGCTTCCAAAAGTTTCAGGAGGAGAAGTTGGAATCCCTCTTGGAGACACAGGAAATCCCCCTATGCATTGCATGGTGTAGTGCCAGCCCACCAAGCAAGCCTTACAGAAGCAATGGAAACCAGGAGGCCCTTTAAAATTGGTCCACCATTAAACAGGAAAGAGGTGATGATAATATGGATATACAAATCTAAACTTTAATGTATTCAGAAGAACCTGTCATTACCAAAGCAACTGATCTGAGGATCATGCCATGGATGCTTAAGAACCTCAGAAACCCTAAAGCTTGCTTTTCTGGATCAAAGTTTAGGATCTTGTCTGTAAGAATATGCTTTCTTAATATTTTTCTTGATTATGTCTGCAAGAGCTTTTGATTTATTTGGCTGATTTCTCAAGGTTGCCTAATTCCTCTGTTCAAAAAGGCTCATTTACCTTGATGCTACCATGCTGATATAATATTATCAGAGCAGAATGTGTTGACAGCCAGCTGTTGCTTTCATTACTAACTCCAGTTCGTTTCCCATTGCTAAAACTTCCCTTTTGCGTTACATTAGTTTTTCTTACAAGTTAAAGCTTGTAATGATTGACGTAGGCTGGAGTGGAAGGTGATGGTCGGCAAGAACTCACAAGCATATGGGCAGCTGTTGGGGAAATGTTTAAAACTGTGTGTTGTTCAATGATTGACCTTAAACATTTATTGTTTTGCTTTTTTTTTTTTTTTTTTAATTACTCAATTTAAACTTCTTAACCTAGACATGAAAGCAAAGCTAGGAGAAATCACAGCTGCTTGAGGGGACCACTGACAGTATGGATTGCTTTAAAATTGCTTTTCATTCAAGTATTATTAAAGGCAAAGCCTAGCATAAAGAATTTGAAATTAAGGGCATTTAGCTGCAGGAACATAGCAGAGAGTCGGGGGGAAAAGGCATTTATAATATAAATGATGATGAGCAGAGTACTTTGCATGTAGATAGTGCCACCAATTAACAACAGTGAGGTGGCCCAGGATGGGGACTGAGCTCAGAGGAAGACAAAAGTCCAGATGGCTCTCTGTGATCCCGAAGTGCAGGGTGTAAGACTGTGTTACAAGGTTACTGCAAGGTGAGAACAGGGACTACAGGGACTTTTTTTTTTTTTTAGAGCAAATGCTCTGAGAGAAACTGCATGAGGTGGTAATGATCTGCTGTACAGATAGACCTAGCTTTAGAGCTAAGCATACCTTCTGTTTTGCTCTCCAGGTTTTGTGATGTGAATGTCCCCTGGGAGACATTTAACTGCTTGGAAAAGTGAAAGCTGTTATATGGAAGCAAATGTGAAAGCAAATATTTTGTTTACCTTGTGTGCTAGGTATTTAGCTGAACAGTTTATAGTCTAGGGGGTGATATTGCTGATCCCTCTGTGGATGTGCAGAGAAACGTGTTGCCACTGCAGGGTGTCAGCTCAGGAGGCTGGGGAGATTTAGGGAATAGAGGGTGATACAGAGGGCAAGGTGCCCCCCTTCTGTGGGCACGGGAGCTGTGTCTCGTGGAGCAGCATGCTGCATCTGTTCTTTACTTCACCTTTGCAAAGCCTTTTCCTATTATTCTAGCAGTTATCATCTATGCACTGTTTGTCTCTCTGAGCCTAATGTATCTCAGTACTTTGCTTTCAAGCACTGCATTTCTTAGGTAAGTAATCCCATCTGTTTTGGCAGCATTTTCACTTTGAGAAGTATCTGACATTACAAGGAATACTGGCAGAATGAAGCCATAGGGTAGGATAACTAGGATGACACACACCGTATACACAGTGAAATGTTGAGATCTTGTAAGCATAATTATTTATGACATGTATCAATTTTTGATGTAAGGTTGAAAACTTTTGAGAAGAGGTGAAGTATTACTGACTAGTGTGTGTTGGAATCAAGTTTTATTATCAAAATACTTCACACAGTATCTGATTTGGATGCAAAATATGAATGTGTAGCAGAAATAAAACCCACAGAATATATCCTGTTGTTAGTGCCACTTGACATGGTTCACAGGTAGATGTTTCAGCCCTTAGATTGATTTTAGGGAGGGTATCTGTTCATGGTTTTGTCCTCTAAAATTTAATCGGAGTCCACAAATGTGAAGTTTGTCTTCCCAGGCCATATTGAATTTCAGATTAAAATCTGGATCTCAGCATACTTTCTTTATTTCTGTAATAAGATGTCTCTTCCAGTCTAGAGCCTGGAGATATTTTTTTTTTTTCCCCCTCAAGTTTAAGATCTACATTTGCTATTCAGCTTCAGTCTGTTGGGAGATGAAACTTGCACTGCAAATTCAGGCCCAGGCTGCCAGTTGGGACAAACTTCAAGCAATATCTCTATATGTATTACATAAGAATAATTCATAGTATATAGTATGAGACAACTGCTCTTGCCTACAATTAGAAGAATGCTTGTGAACAGTTTTTGTTCTTGTTGTATACCTATTTGTTATTTGAGACTAGTTCACCATATTTAAAATGTTGAACCAAATGTTTACTATGTGAAAACATTTGCTGTACAGAACCTCAATTAGTGTTCTTAGTAAACAAAACCAAAAATGCTGGAAATAACAGCTGCAGAGATTTGATTAAAAATTCACTGAGTATAAAGGCATGATATCTTTGTAGTTTTAGTCCAGATAAATTACAATGCTCAGTTGAGTTATTGGCTGAAACTTCTAACCCTCACTGAAGCCAATTTTGTGTATTTGTGGAAAGCATGAAATGGGATGACAGCACTGAACATGTCACTTTCTCTGTTTCATTTTTGCTTTGATATGAGGCGAAAAAGGGCTGTGGGATACATTATGGTAGTCAGTAGAAAGAACACTAAGTAAGGTTACAAAAGTTTTAGCATGATGTTCTAATGATGATGGAAAATGTCTTTCTATGCAATTTTGAGAACTTTGACATGAATCATGCTGTTTCTTTTCCAAGATACTTTTTTTCTGTGGTAATTCACTGCATTTTATTGTATGTGAGACAACTGCTAGCTTTTCTGTTTCTAGTGAAGACAGGACTGTTGTAGTCTGACAGAGCTGAAAATGACACTAAATAGACTAAAAAAATTCTGTAATATTTATAAAGCTCTGAGTTTAGAATTTAGGGCACAATTCAGCAAAAAGCCTTAATACTAAAGATGGTTAAGGGCAAATCTCAAATTGCTTGTGAAACGGGAACTCCGAAGAACTTTCTCTCAGGACTATTCTGACAGATTTTAGTTGTCAAACTTCTAGTTTAGTTTAATAAGGCAAATTTTTGTTGGTTAAAATGTGTTTTGTAATAAAAATAAATGCTGCAATTTATGATGTGGGGTGCTGCAAATTCAGGAATTATATATGCAGCTTAATGGATTCCTCTGTTAATATAATTTGCTCTTTCTTTTTCTGTTTTATGGGCTTGGTCTTTTTATAGTCTTTGGGTGTGTATGTGTTCTTCCTTACAGTGATGTAAATTAGTAGTAATACACTAATATCAATGGAAAACTGATATAAAGCCTCTCAGATCTGTATTGGAGCTTTTGCATTTAATTCCAGCTTCCCTTGAATCTTTATAATAAGTTCTTAAAGCTTTGTTTCACGTGAATTGTGTGCCGATGTGTATTATATATTAAATGCTTTCAGATAGTACTGGAATATTCTGTAATCATTTTTCATCAGTTATGTAGTAACAAAATACAAAGCAGTATGGTATTGGACCAGGAAAGACAAATTATCTAGGGTTTTTCTACTCTTGCACAGATGCTACTGTGACTGTGCATCAGGGTGTACCCAAGTTAACTTTAAATTAGCTGGCTTGGCCAAAAGTGCAGGAACATGAGGTACTCACCAAGAATTTCCTAAGCTTCTAGGAAAGGTGTTTCAGCCTTGTGCTGAACTTGCTCCTCTAGTTAGCTCAGCCCAACCTGACCTAAGTTCAAGGCATTGACTGTGCTGCAGAGGTGATTTTAGCCATCGCATGGATGCAAGCACATAATTTACATGGTATTTTGTTATCCTGAGTCTGATCTGCTGCTTCTGAGGGCTGATGTAACCCCTACTGAGGAGCCCCTGAGGGCCAAAGAGCTGCCAGGGAAACACAGGTATTTGTATGTAAAGAGGAGGGTAGTTCTACCTTAGACATTTTTAATCCCTTCTGACTTGCAGGTGCAAGGGACGATATAGAAAGAGGAGGTGGGAGCTGCTGGCATATGAAGGTGGTGAACTCAATGGCTCGCCTTCTCTGTGTGCCTTCTGGGCATGGTGAATTCTCTTCAGGTGGTTCAGTGGCCAGGAATGATCTCTAACCATGCTCTCCTCATCTGTGGAGGTGGTCACAGGGAGGTCCTGAAACAGCCATGGGGGAAGTGACAGTGCAGGCTTGGGATATGGGAACAGAAAAACCTTTATTTCTGGTGATGAGATTAGACTTTGGTACCTTTTCCTAATAGTGATATGGGAGCAGAAGGGGAGATAAATACCAATTCTGCCTTTGCTCCTGATAGAAGATATTGTGAATTACTGCTTTAGCTCTCCTGAATCATTCAGCTGCTTCCAACTCAAATTGGACTGGATATTTTAAATGTATAGCACTCCTGAAATGAAGGCACATGTTAGTGACTGTGCTTCATGTGCAAAATACTGATTTCTACAAATACATTTATTTCTTTTGAATGGTTGAAGAGCCTCCTAAGTGAAATGTGCTGGTATGAATAACAAAACAGAACGACCTTTGGCTGGCTGTGCATTCCCAAAGGATAAAAGACATGTAGCTTATACTACTAAATATCTGTGAAGTTATATTGTTGCTGGGTTCATTATTAGCAGATCTTTATCTTCTAAAATCAATGGTTCCCTTTGTGAGATTTAAATTTTCCATGCAATCCCATGGTAACAAAGGATGCCTGATTTAGCAGTGACATTTGTAGTGAAACTCACCATCAGGTGATTCAGTATGTCCATTATTAGTCTTTATTTTCTTCCCAGGGAGTACTTTTCAATTTAGTTTGCCTCATACCGTGTTTGGCTTGATTTCTTATTGAAAACAAAAATGTTTTGCCCTTAGATTCATCAGAGCCTTTTAAAACCTGAATAGTGAGAAAAAACCTCATTAAGGTCAAAGGCAAGAATAAAGTATTTGAGAAAATGGTGAATCACCCCAAACTGGGCCAAGAGACACTTCAGAGACAGAGTCCGGGAGGTGGGCATTTGCTTTTTTCGGTGTGCCGGGTGTGGGGGATCGCTCCTCCAAACACACACACAGCACTTCCTACAACACAATATTATGGGTAAAATTCATGAATATTCATCACATTCCTTGGGCTAGGAGTGGCTATACAAATTAGTTCTCAGAAGTCATTAATATCATTAGCATATGTGTCACACATGCGTGGTGTGTCCTGGTGGTTGCACTGAGGAAGGCTCCTCTTCTTCCTCGGGGGTCTTTCTGATGAAGGCTAGTAGGCATCACAATGCACTTTTCACCTTTCTCTCTGGAGCATGCGTAGTCCTTTGTAGAATGATTCAGTGGTTTCTGTGTTGCTTCAAAACAAATTCTTGTTCTTATCTTGACAAGATTAAGGTGGATCCTGCTTCTTAGGTTTTGTAATTAACATTTTTTGTCTCTTAATAGTTACCTCTTGTAATTAACATTTTTTGTCTCTTAATAGTTACTTACAATAGTTGCTTACATGAGTTAACTATTGATCGACCCCTTTCCCAATCCCCCTTTTTATTTTGGTCATTTGTAATTCTTTACAAATCTTGCATGTCTTGAAAGTGAGTACCCTTTTCTACTTTGCTTCTAAGTTTGTGCTTTTGCCACTGAGCATAAGCATCGCAATTCCAAGTACATAACATTATACAACAATAACTACTAATACAAACAGTAAATAACAGTGCAATAATACAAATAACTATTACAAACGATTGTTTAAGCCGGGATAAGTTGGATAACCATCCTGTAAGTTTGTTTCATACCTCTTTAAACTCCCAAGAAGTGTCATCCAAGGTGATCTGATGCAACATTCGCTTTGGATAAATAATTTTAAGTTTTCTGGGTATGAGTATGAGACCCTTTATCCTAGCCCACCCATCTGTTCCTATTTGTCCCTTCTCTTGTTCTAATTAAAATCATCAGTGTCATATGATGGGGGATTTTTCACCCATAAGGATGCTAGAAGGGATTAGAGCTAGGGCTTGAATCTGAATCCTACTAGCCACTGCCTTTGCTGTTTTGGCTGCCATAGCATTTCCCAGTTCAGCGATGGTGTTACCCTTGGAGTGCTCTTTACAACACATTATAGCCACTTTTGAAGGTTTTCGCACTGCTTCCAGCAACTCTAAGATTTCAGTAGCATTCTTAATTTCTTTCTTCTGTGAGGTCAATAAGCCCCTTTCTTTCCAGCTAGCCCTGTGAGCATGTACCACCCCAAAAGCATACCTTGAATCAGTCCAAATGTTCATAGGTTTACCTTTGGCTAATGCCAGGGCTTGAGTCAGGGCTATTATCTCAGCCTTTTGAGCTGACGTCCCCACAGGTAATGGATTTGCTTCAATGATGGCATCTGTGGTTGTAACTGCATCCCCAGCGAGCCGCTTACCATTCTTGACATAACTGCTCCCATCGGTGAACCAGTTTTCCGCATTTTCTAGTGGAGAGTCCTTTAGGTCTGGGCAGTAAACTGCCTCCATGGTTTCAATGCAGTCATGCTGTACAGTCTCTTCAGTAACTTTGTCCTGGAGGTAAGCTGCTGGGTTTAAAACGTTAGTTACTTGGATACTCACATCCTCCGATTCTGCTAGGACAGCCTGGTATTTGGGAAAGCGAGATGGGGTTAACCTGTGATTTCCTTTCTGTGTGAGCACTGCTGACACTGTGTGAGAGACAAAAACAGTTATCTGCTGGCCCAGTGTGAACTTGCGAGCTTCTTCTATGTTCGGGATCACAGCTGCCACTGCACGCAGGCAGGAGGGCTCTTCTTGGCTGCCCACGTCCAGCTGCTTGGAGAAATAAGCCACCGGCCTTTTGTATGGTTCCAGCTTCTGTGCCAAAAGTCCCAGCGCCAGTACTTGTCTCTCATGTGAGAACAACAGAAAAGATTTAATGACATCCAGTATGCCCAGTGCTGGAGCTTGCATCAACTCACATTTCAGAGTTACAAATGCATTATTAGTCTCTGGTGTACAGCACAGGTGGGTCCCCTCAGTTTCTTTTAGGAGCTGGTACAAGGGTTTCACAGTTACTCCATAGTTGTAGATCTATAATCTACACCATCTTCTCGTTCGCAGAAAAGTTCTCAGTTCTTTGGTTGTAGTTGGCCAGGGCATTTGACAAATTGCCTTCTTCCCAAGGCTGTCTTGGCTCTCTCCCAAGGTTATTTCCCAAGGCTCTCTTTCCTCCTGCCAGTTCATATCCCAGATTTGTAACTTTCCAGAGGACTAGCTGAGCCTTTTCAGGGGACACCCTATATCCACTTAGTCCCAGAAAGTTTAAAAGACTTACAGTCCAGTCCTTGCAGTCTTCATGGGTCCTTGTTGCTATTAGTAAGTCATCAACATACTGCAGAAGTGCACCTTCCCCAAGTGGCAGTGTCCAGGCTTCCAGTTCCTGGAATAATTGATCTCCAAATATTATGGGGCTACTTTTGAATCTTTGCGGCAATACAGTCCATGTGAGCTGACTCTTTCTCCCTGTTTTGGATTTTCCCATTCAAAGGCAAAAATTTCCTGATTGCTTTCAGCTAATGGCAGACAAAAGAAAGCATCTTTTAAATCTAAAACTGAGAACCACACCCAGTCACTTTGTAATTTTGTAAGTAGAGTGTAAGGATTGGCCACTATGGGGTGTAGTGTTTTTGATATTGTATTTACTGCCCTCAGGTCCTGAACTAACCGATAACTTCAATTTGCATTTTGTACTGGTAGAATTGGGGTATTGTAGGAAGACCTACACTCTCTCAACAACCTTTGATCAATAAATTTAGTAATTATTCGTTCTATTCCTACTCGTGCTTCATGCCTTAGTGGATATTGTTTAACTGACACTGGTTGTGCCCCTTCCAGTAGTTCAATAATCAGCCCGTTTTGATCTCCCTGGAATTTCAACATCCCATACTAATGGGATCACTTGATCTGTTATTTCACTGTCTATGGGTAGTTCTCTTCTTTCAGTCTTGTTTGTCTTTTTTTTTTTTTTCCTAGGCCTGAGATGATCAAAGAATGGGTTTTCCCTTTATCTAATCTTAGTGGTTTAATTTACCTGATTAGGACTTCAGGGAGGCTTCTTTGGTTGCAGCTTCTTTGTACAGTTTTTGTTATAATAATATTCTTACTCTGCTGTATAATTCTATACATTATGAAGAATTAGTTTTTATGATACAAAACTAACACACAAAACATTTTCATACAAAATGTTCTCATGCAAACATATCTTTACATTAGGGCTATGCTCTGTTTTCTAGGAGACAGATTATATCACTGTTGCCATTTAATCTTGACACAAACTAGAAACTGTGGCTTTATTTTTGGTGGGATTAAAAATGAAACAAATTCTCTTTCAAACTTAGTTTTATTACCTCAAGTAGCTTTTTTTTTTTTTTTTTAGTTTTTTAGTGAATAAATTGCCTTAATCACTTTCTGCACCTACAGCTGAGATTGCAGAATGTGCTATAAATAGGAGGGGCGAGGCAAAGTTAAAATACCCTCTTAAAACATATGGCATGAGATTCAACAGCACATTAGCTTGAGAGCTGGTAGAAGGCTTTTCTGTATTTTTTCAATGTCTTATCTGCAGTCCATGGCTACTCCTCTTGGTTTAGGAAGGGGGATTCAATCATTTCTCATGTAGCATTTGCCTGTGTTTTGTCAAGATTCTTTAATTCACTAATTAGAAAATCCAAAAAATTTAGCCAG
>NW_008236196.1:636601-671513 GCF_000691975.1 Corvus brachyrhynchos | reverse complement strand
CAAGTCACTTGCAATGAAAACACAAACAAATTACAAACATTAACCAACTGACAATGAGAGCAATTACGGTGACACTTTAAATTTCATTGGTTTTTATACAGCTCCATCTCATGTGTTGGTAGATTCTTATAAAAGAAAAGTGAAAATTTGGCCTACTAGACCGATTATTAAAAAAAGAAGTAAAACTTTTTGGGGCTAACACAAAGTGACAGTGAAGCAATGGTTATCACATTTAGGTGTGATTTTGCTTGAAGTTTCCTTGCTCTCAATCTGCTTTATCTTTGGTGAAGGGATGTTTGATATTCCTAGAAAAGAAACAAACTTCCCTGAAAAAAAAAAAAAGAAAAATATGTCTGAGTGAAACAAGTTGTTAATTGCATTAACTTAGTCAAGTGGAGTTTTGGCTCTTGTTCTATGAAGTGCTTGTTGCACCACTTTTGATGTTTCTCACAGGTTTTCAGTGGGGTTTCCTCCAATTGATTCTTCAGCAGAGGGAGTGAGACTGCTTTTAGAAGTTTTGCGAGAGTTGCAGTCTGTGAATCAGGCATTTGAATTGCTTTTTCTTTTTTTTTTTTTTTTTACCAAGTCCACCCTAGGAGTAGAGAGGGGACTAACAAATTAAACAAGGAAGGACAACAAAACTTTTTTTTTTTTTTTTTACCAAGTCCACCCTAGGAGTAGAGAGGGGACTAACAAATTAAACAAGGAAGGACAACAAAACTTTTTTTTTTTTTTTTTACCAAGTCCACCCTAGGAGTAGAGAGGGGACTAACAAATTAAACAAGGAAGGACAACAAAACTTTTTTTTTTTTTTTTTACCAAGTCCACCCTAGGAGTAGAGAGGTGACTAACAAATTAAACAAGGAAGGACAACAAAACTTTTTTTTTTTCTTTCTTTTTTTTCTTCACTGGCCACTCAGGACAGGCATTTTCTACTAAAGTTTCTCTATAGCCCCCCCAGAGGAAGCTGCATGATAAATACCTTGGGCAACACCATCTCCACAAGGCTGCAGCTGCAGAATTGGCTTCAGGATTAGAATCTGCCAATTCTAGTTCTCCACAGTAAACCACAGACTGGTGGGGGGAGGGTTCCCCACAAGATAGGAGCTCCAGATTGTCCTCAGGACTGAAACCTGCTGATTTTGGTTTTTCACAACAAAACAAAAAATGCACAGGGACATGGGTCCCCTCCAAACAGGAGCCTTTCAGCTCTGCACAAAACACCAAGCAGAAAAGGGAACTAAACACCCAAATCTATTAACCATAATGTCCACAATTCCTACAACCTCTGCCATCACCTTTGCCTTTGCTTTTGCCTTTTCCTCATCCCTTCTTGCATATACTTGTTGTACTTTTCTAACCAGTTCCTCTCAAATTTCTCATTATTCTCTGCCACTCTCCCCTCACTCTAACATTAGCTACACCTTCATTTTCTGCCAAGTTCTTTATTCCTGCTCTTTCTAGTCTGATACCAAGCTCTCTCCTCTGGCAGCTTGGACACCACCCACTCCTTCTAGTAGAAGTACAATACCACTTTCTCTCACAATTAATACATGCACACAAATACAAGCTTCACAACTGTTTTCACACACTAAACATGGGATTTCAAAGGGGAAATCAGATGGAGCTATATTAGAAAGGCGTTGGGGGTCTGGATGCTTTCAAATCAATAGCTAAAACCTTTCCCTTCCAATAATACAATCTGCCTCCCTCCGGATAACAAGGCTGAACTCCAAACCAACATATATTATTTATACTCATTCCCTCCTTCTCATTCTCCCACCCATTCCAAAAGAAAAATCCATAATAATTCAGTAAAAAAATAGCAACATGGCATGACAGTGGGGTCCAACCCCTGGGGGCTCCAACCCCTTAAAGGTACCTTTCCTTTTGCCCAGGACTATTTTGAGAGACTCAGTCTCCTTGGGACTTTCAACCCACCCTTGGGGACTCGAACCCTGGACCCACGGGAATTTCTGCTTAACAAAAAATAGCAAATACCTTAATTTGGTGCAGATGGTCCTTGTCTGCTCCTGCCGTGAGCCAGGGGACAGCTGAGCTCCCCCTGAAAATTCAGGGCCGTGGCTGGGAGATCTGCTTACCCCTGGATCTAGCAGCTGGGCAGAGTTAGGGTCCCATCTTGGGGTGCCAATGGAAGTATTGGAATCTTTTGCTCTTCAACTCATGCCAACAGCTTTTCACTTCACTGTCAACAGTATTGTTGTCCCTTTGCTGTTTGTCTCTTAAATCAGCCATCTGTGGCACAAGAGAGGGAGATTAGACATAGGTGTATATATAAAACCATGAAAGTGTCAGATACAAACACAGAAGTGCCTGGTAAGATATTTTCAACAGGGGTGGCAGAGCTGGTGGCATAGCTGGTACTGGGCATTAATTCAAAACATTTTTGTTAATGAAAGGCAGTCCAATATGAGGGTCAAAAGGCAGCATTGATACTGAGAGTGGGCAGTTGACAAAAGGGATTGTAATTGCCTGGATGTAGGGCACCTACTGAATGTGCCAAACAAAAGAGCCTGAAGTGCATTTCAAAGTGCACCAATACTGACTCATGATATATCTATATTAGCAGTTTAGTTTGGACAAAGGACATGCTTTTAACTTGAACCTCCTGGGTTTTCGCACTTACTGCTTTTGGTTCTCACTGAACAGTCCTGGGCTGTGGAGGCTGGTGATAAAACTAAACTGCCAGGCCCAAACTCTTGTGTGCAGGAGCACGCCTAAGTGTGCTCCAGCTGCTAATGGGCTTTCAGCCAGTGGGGACAGACTACAGTAAGCTTGAGACAGTGCTTTCCCTCTCTCCCTGAAGCGTACCTAGTGTGGAAGTGTGCTTCTCAGCACCAAGTGTTTTGCTCTACAGATGCACTCCTGTTGCACTGTGCTAGCTGATGATGCAGATATATCTGTAGGGCATTAGCAATAAGTCTCATCTTGTCTGACCAGCTTCTTCAAAGTAGCTCTGCTAGTCAGGAACAGAGATATAGAGGACATGGATCACCCTCTGCAATAAGTGGGTGCTCCAGATAAGCTGAATCAACCTTAGGGGTCTTATATTTTTTCCCATAGCCTATAAAGGAAGGCTGGCTTTTAAGGCATCTGCTTGTATCTAACTACTAGAGTTAAATGACAAGAATACCATGCAAAATGGGGAAGAATATATTCTGTAAGAGAGACAAAATTATATGAGAATAATGTAAAACCAACCATAAAAATATGACTTAGAAGCTCTTATTCTCAGGTAAATTATTTTAGAAGAATGTGGTGTAATATTAACTAACAAGTATTTTTACCAGTAATGTTAAACCAAGATGTTAAAAGAAGACACTGTAATTTGCTGTGGAAAATATAAAAAAGAAACCCCAGATTTTTTGCATAAGGGATACATGATTCAGCAGCTTGTTAGGAAGTTATGATTATGGGATAGTTTTGTTTCAAATCCTAAACAATTTGCATGTTTCATATTTTGCAGGAGGGAAAAGCTGGTAATTAGATATAGCTCATTTGAAGCCATACATGAGATAATGAAGCTCTTCACTCGAAAATGACTTAAGCCTTTCAGTGTCAGTTGGCCAACAGAGTTGACTGAGTGTGCTATTGTGTACCTGCACCATGAGTGCCTGTGTGTTGCCTCACAGTACAATAGAGAGGGAATAATTTCACAAAGGGCATCTCCAAGATTCTTTCCTGCTGTCTTTTTTAGCAGATTTTTTGTTTCAGTGATCAATTTAGCTTATTTGAATAGATGTTCTAAAATGCATTTAGTTTAATCTGTTTTGAACATTTTTGCTAAGTAGTACTATTGATGGACTCTGGGTTGCATACAATTCTGATATTAAACTTTGTCTTTTCTTGGTTAGCTTGTAAATAACATTTGATAATGCATTACTTTTGACATTTTCAATGACTCTTCTTATTTTACATGAAATGGCATTAATGCTAGAAATGCTGAAAAGAATAGGTTCTTTATAAAAGCATTTTTAGAGCTTTTAAAAATGATTCCTAAGATTTTTTTCAAGGTTTTGTTGTGTTACATCAGCAAAGATCAGCTCTTTTTTGATTCTCAATCATTTTCATGGGGAATTCAACCTTAGTTATGGTTTTAGGTTATCTCTGATTTCCTAATGACAACTTCAAGACTTATTCTACTTTCCAACATTGTAAGGACTTAAAGAACACAGTTGCCTGTCTCAAACACTGTCAAGGCCACAGAAGGAACTTGCCATAAGGTAAGCCACCACAGCAAGAACTTGCAATAAGCACAGAAGGGAGGAATTTGTGACAGAAAGGTGCTAATTCCCGGCCTTGTGAGGCAGGATGGTGATTAACACATCCTGGTTAAGGGATCCAAACAGAAATTCCTACTGTGGCAGAGGAAGCAACTGGTCATACATATCATATTCCCAAATTATGGGAATGGCATCTGCCACCACCCTGTGGATATACGGAACTTGGACTGTATAAAGGTGGTACCCCAGAAGAATGACTCTGAGACCCCCACCACTGAGAAACCTAGGGTGAAGAAGGACCAGTGGGATGTCACTGGATCCATGGGTGGTGACTATCTTCTGTTTGACCTTTCTCTCTCTTCCCCTTTCCCCCACTTTTCTATTTCTCTACCTCACATTTACTGTTTAATAAAATCTGTATTATTAACTTTGGCATATGGTCTTCTTTACACCTTAATTTGGGCAGAAGCATCTCTCACTAGTCAGACCATAACGAGCATGGGTTAAGCAAACACCAAGAAAGACTCTGCTATCTTCCTTTGTGTTGTCTCGAAGTCCACTGAGAAAAACTTGTCTTTTTGATTCCTTGGTTACCACCTGAAGTAACAACGTTCTCTACTGCACTTTCAACTGCTTATGACTATTACTGCTTGAGACATAAGCAGCTCTGCTGGGACAATAGATTTACAGCTGGTATATCTTTTTACTCACTAAACAGGAAAACTGTGTAGGAGTAAAATTCAGTTGATATGGTCTTTGCTCTGTTTTGCTTGGAGCACTAAATCTTGCCTCTGGTTCTGTTCAGTGATGCGTTTGCTAACTGGCCTGTGCCACGATCAACAAATTTTTGTTTTAGACTCACTTGCCTTTTTCCATCTCTCTCCAGACTAGCTAAGCCACCAAGCCTGTTAAGTTGCTGGGCTCTTAAAGCTGCTACCCACTCCAAACTGATCTGGCCGTTTTGGGCCACTGTAAATCTTATGTGACTACTCCAAGTTTACTGGGTGCTGTTTTTTTGTTGGAATTTAGTTATGCAGTTAGCTCTGGTAATCCCACTGAGTTGCTCTAGAAAAGTGAACCTTTTCTGGCAAATATGAAGATTAATCCAAATGTGCAGACTTTATTCTTTAAAAACTGTTCATAATGTTGGTTTAAATTTGCCCAGAAAAGTAAATTCATCTTGCATCTATAGCAGAAAAAAAAGCAACACAGTAGAAGCAGAACTGGAGAGCAGACAGATGGTGAGGACTTAACATCTGCACTATATGTTTCAGCATGGTTTTCTTTGGTCTATTCCTAGACTGATATATGAACTGAATGTCCCTTAGTCACTGTAAGGAATCTGGTGAGGTCCTGGAGAATGTCTTTGAGTGGCTTGGTGTTCCATTTTTTTTCCCAAGGCTTTCCTGCTTATGTGCTCTGAAATCTCTGCCAAATTTGGAGCACAGCACAGTAAGCAGGGATACTTGGACGATCTGCTTCAAAAACAGTTTTGAACCAAACTAGGTGCACCCTGTGACCTGGAAGCCTGCTAGAAGATCCAGTCATTGTAGATGAAGGCATTCAGGATCTCAATGCCAAGACAAAATATTTTCTGTTCTGGATTGCACCTAAACTTGTCTGCAAGAAGACCAAATTAAGAAGAGTGTCAGCGTGTGTTTTGGGGTGATTTTTTTCTTGTTTCTCCCGTTGAGTTTTCTGCTTTGTTTAGACAAGTATTTGCTGAAGATCGACACAGTGATGTGCTTTCCTATTCTGCAAATGTCCTAACCATAAAGAAACAGCCATTCTTACTGCCCATTCTCTGTGACTCTTGAGTATGAAGTATTAAAGTTAAAATGAGAGCAGTAGCAGTTAGATAATCATTTATGTGAATCCTGTTGTATTTCACGTCTTTGTCTAACATGAACAGAATGGAATTTTCCTGAGGGTTTACTATTGGGATCTGCTCAGCATTGTGTGATGTACTTAATGAAAAATAGGGAATAGAGCAACTCTCTGCTTTAGGTAAGGTTCCTGCCTGTGTGGTGTGCTGAGGGTCCAAGTTCCTCCTCTAAGAGCAAGAGGTATTGCACATGCATCTGAGATATTTCTGCTCTTCTGGAAGGCTGACCATTTTGTTCTTAGAAGACAGAGTTTTGCTGCAGAAGATAATGAATGAAATGAATGCTTGAAAATTCTACTTGGAAATTAGGTAAACAAAAATGATACATATTTATTTAATTGTAAAAAACTGTCAGGTTAATGAAATGTATTACTACTCCCCTGAATTTCCATAGTGACCTTACAGGTAAGAGGAATCCCTGTAATGGCACTGTTACTTGAAATAAACTTTGGGACTGGACTAGTAAGAGAGAAAAGGATTACCTGGTCCAAGCCATGTACTTCCAATACCTTGATCCATTTAATTTTTTTTCCCCTTTATATTATTTAAAGACTGCATTTTTGAAAATAGCCTCAAACTATAACTGTTCTCCTGTTAATGGCAAAAAGTAAAGATATTAAAATGCATAATTTTCTATTGGAAAAAATAAAATGATCCCACAGAGGAAATAAAATTGTGAGAAGACAAGAATAGTTTGTGTAGGTTATATGAAAGTATACATAGGGGTGTCCTTATAAAATTATCTTCTCTTTAGAGGTTCTTTTCTAACAATAAGGAACCTTGTTTACTGACTCTTTGGGAGCATAACAAATAACACTTTGCTATCACAGAGGGAATACTTCTCTGGTCAGCTTCTCAGGATAAGGTGATTTGGACTAGCTTTATTAATGCATGGCAACATCACAATAATTTTACATTATTGTTGAGTGCTGCTGGAAGGCAAAAGGGAGGATGGTATCTGGAAGCACAATAAAAGGTAGAAAAAAGAATATGAAGAATAAGTATCACTTGAGGGAGTTCACATTTGTATCTCCTTTTACAGCACTGTGAAGTTATATTCTTTACTGAATATCATTTTGATTGTGACTGTGCTAACTATTGCTGTTACCACAAAAGTTTATTTTAATGCTTTATGGAAACTGGCACTGAACTTTTCAAAGTTTTAAGTGATTTTTTTGTTCTAGGCTATCAAAAGGCCTCTCATAACAACAGAAAAAGAAGGGCCAGAAGAAAGGAAACAAATGAGGCTTTAGTAATGCTGAAAGTGGTTGGTATTAGAAGAGAAAACTTGGATTTCAGGAAGCAGCTCCTGCAATGAACAGATTTATTTTAAAAATAAAATAAAAAATAAAAAAAACAGATGTATTTTAAAAAACAGCAGATGTGTCATGGGGAACTTCTCAAACTGTTACGATTTTGCCAATTTCTTACCATTATTTTTATTGTCTTTCCTTATCTTATTACCAGACTTATTTGCATAAGAGCAAAGCATATTGTTTAGGTTTCAGTTACGTTTATATTTCCCCCAAGAAGCAGTATTACTTTGAGTAACAGTAATTGTTCCCTGTAGCAGAGCATTAGGCCACATGATAGCAGCAAGATTGATAAGAAAAATACTGTAACTCAGGTTATAAGCAACCTGTGATGAGTTATTGCTCATTTTGTAACCTCAGGATCCCACTTTTGGTCAGTCTTGCTGGCAGCAGTGGTCAGTCAAGCTGCCAATAAACTGCCCCCTTATCTCCTTCTGTTAAATGCAGTGAGATTAAGGTGAAAAATCAATTTCTTCTGTCTGAATTAGATCCTCTATATGTGTGGATATCATGGACTGCTGGGTTAAAATGCTAGGTGCTTTTTGGAAGAGGGAAAATATTGGGCTTTGTGGAGTATGTCAGAAAATAAGTTTCCATAAATAAAAATATAATTTTCTTCTAGGCAGATGCAGGTGCCTGGGTTTTATTCTGACTTCTAGAGAAAGAAATGAACAGAAAGAAGGAGACAAGGTTTTAAACTACCTCTGAGTTATGGAGAAGGGGTCGATGTCATTGTGATGGGGTAGTGCCTGAAAGGAGTTTTATATGCTTCCTATCCAAGGCCTGGGTTCAATGCTCCTTGGTGTCCACAGCTTCTAGTGAATTCTGCAGGCTCAGATCATGTTTTCTTTGAACAGGCTGTAGCTATATCTGTGTGGACACACAGCAATGAGCCTTCCAATAGCCCTGCTTGTGCTGTCTTGGTGTTGTCCTCACGTGGGCATGCACTGAACAAGCTGGGTACCTTTGGAGGAAGCTTGGCTGCAGGCTGCGCCCTGGGACAACCCCTGTGGGCACCAGCAGCCATGTGGGTCCCAGCAGCTCCTGGAGCCTGAGCAGGGTACATGGTTCAAGAGGGTTATCATGCAGCTCTGCTCCCGTAGGTGGACACGGCCTCGGAGCACTGCAGCGTGGCCCAAGGTAAAGCTACCTGGTTGTGGAAAGTGACCTGCCTGGGCCTGGGGGTGCCCTGCTGCTCCCTGGCTGTCCCATGTTTTGCTGGGAGAGTGAAGGCAAGCCCTGTCTGCAGTACTGTAGCCCTGGGAAGCTAGCAGGCTCTGTACTGCCATGGAAGTACTTCAGAGGGAGAAGAGTGGATCTCAGTGGTGTCTGGAAACTGGTGGTTGGTAGATGGTCCTTGGTGCTCTTAGCCTCCTTCAACAATTTGTTGAAGAAATATGTCTGGTAAATCATTTATTGTTTACTCTCCTTTTGCTGTGCATGCTTCCTTTTCAGGGGCCAGGCATCTCCAGATTTATGCCTTTTTTCTTTTTTTGATTGCCTGTTTCCTTTTTTTGGTACCTCTTTGTTGCCTGGCATTAAATTATTCATTCTTTTTCTTTGTTTCTGTAAGTTCTCTTCCCTTCCTAAGAAAGCACCAGAGCTCCCTTTTTGTGTTTCTCCCTTCCTATCTCTTTTTAAAACTTCTTAAAATTTTGTGATGTTCACTGGCATGAAACATTTTCTTAAAAACCTCAAGCCTTGCTGCACAGGGAATCCATGCATCTCCTTTGCTGTGCCTGCCCCTCAGGAATTAAACAGTCCAGAGAACTAAATCCCTTTTGATGTCTGCTTGTTGTCAGTTCTTATTTGGTGCACAGCTTATTCAGAGGAATTTAGATGGGAAAAGCCAGTGAACAAATGGATCACAAGTGTGTTTGAAGGAAAAGTTAGATTAATATAGAAGGGAATGTTTGCCGAAAGTTGCCCTTGAGGTGCCGGTGGGTTTAGCATTGTGTGCACTGTGATTTCGCTGTGCTGACTGTGTTCACGATAGCATGCAGACAGCTGGGGAGAGGCACTTAGCCAGCACAAAGTAGCTGTGAAAGAGATAAGCATACTGAACACTGGCAAATGGCCTTGACTAAGATGCGGAAAAGTGTTTCCATGATGCTAGCCATGGGCAAGCCCAGTAGTCACTAGCCAGTATCTATGAAAAATAAAAACCATTTGTGCTACTTCACTCCTCTAATATCCTGTGACTACCTCTGTCCCAGGGCATGTATTTATTCATACACACCAGTGCAGCTGGCAGCAATTTCAACATCTTCATGTTCACTGTTTTTGGAGAACTTGCTGGGAGTGTTGGGAGATCCTGGCTCATGCCACTGTTCATCTGTTAAAATTTGTAACTGATATTTTGTTTTTTTTTTTTTTTTTTCAAGGAAGTACTACAACATTATGTGTAAGGATTATTTTGAGAGTAGGTTGTCTTCACTACCTGTTAGTGATGCTGCCCTAATCCTGTAAATGTTTCTGTTGTTAATAGGATATCATCATCAGTAGAGATAGAGACCCTTTGATGTTATCTTCTGGGTGTGGGACAGTCAGATAGACTGCTGCTAGAAGTTTATTTTATAAATGGTGCCTCGAAGGCTAGCAATTCACTTCCAAACCTGGGTGTTTTGTGTAAGCTGCTTCAAAGAAGAAAATTTTAGGTTAATAATTTTTTTTTTTGTTTTCAGCATTTTCTTTTGTTCAGTATGTTTGAGAAATCAATCCCTTGAAAAGCTGTAGTCAGCAAAGTACACATATTGGATAAACCTCCAGAAAGTGTTCTCACAGAATTTAACTCTCTCCATCTTGAGAGTGGACGGACCTGGCTAAGGATGGAATATACATTTGCCAAATTCTTTCTGAAGTAATCTTGACTCCATTGTCCTGTATTTCTGGATTTACTTCAGTGTGGGAGTAGAGTACTAGGGATGCATAAGGCAGAATTTTCTCTCTGACCTCCAGTCAATAAAGCTTTCTTACCACTTTTTATTAAGTATTGAACCTTCTACCATTTAAGTGTTTCTCAAAATTGTTATTTCACCATTAATCCGTTCTGTAATACAAACTTGTTCTAAATCCTGTGCTGGTAGTTGTGGACTAGGGCTCGCCTCACTTTTACAAACTCTTACACCATGGTATAATGTACTTCCAAATGTGGCTAAGACAAAAAAACCCTGTGAATGCAAACAGGTTACATGGACTAAAATTTATACCTTAACATAACATTAGGAGGATCCTGAACAACAGCTATAATGATCTAGAGGAAGCAAAAATCAAAGAATCAGAGAATGGTTTGGGTTGGAAGAGAACTTAAAGGGCACCAGGTTCCAACCCCCAGCCATGGTCAAGGACATCTTACACTAGAACCAGGTTGCTCAGAACCAAATCCATTCTGGCCTTGAACTCTTCCAGGGATGGGATATCCACAGTCCTAATATAAGAAAAAGTGTATAGTCTAAAAAACTACTTAGTTTTCCTATGGACACCAAATACCATATAACTACCTATCCCTTAAAAATAAATGGATTTCCATGTTCACATATTTGCTCTAAAAACAAATCTGCTTTTGGATTTTTTTCTTTTTTGAAAGATCTCTGTGCATAGTTAAAAGAGGCTTTTTGCTTTCATCAGTGTTGTGTTTTACCTTTGATATGGTTTAACTGTCACTTTTTCTCTTTCCTATAAATATGGATATTTACATGAATATGTATTTCACCCACTTTCAAGCAGCATTTTCACATTCTTAATGATAACAAGATGGCAAGCTGTGATATGTGTGTTCTTCCAGAGGCACACAGAGTTTATAATGAGTCATTATTATAATTTGTGTTTGTGTCTTTGATGCTATTGTAGCTTTCCAGGCAGATGTCCCACCCGCTGTGTGTTCCTAGTTTCAGTCTAATGAACTGCTAAAGTTACTGGACACTCAACAGTAGCTCTGGAATCCCGCAATGTATTAGTAATAAGTTTTCTTTAAGATGAAGAGGCTTTAAGTACAGCACACAATCAGTAGCCCACGGTGGAAGAAACAAATCAGAAAACCACTGTTCCATAAGGACGGAATTGAAAGAGCTTGCATGAGTAAAATGACAGACTCTCCATTCCATTTTGGAAAGCATGAATAGGACTTTTGATCTAGCTTAATTTCCTTCAAGCTCTTCAGCTGTGGCTAAACCATTTAAAATAAAAATAGATGTATTATGGAGCATTGTGTGCATCACTGTTTATTATTTTGGAATAGCATGGGTCCTCCTGTACCTCTTTGCTAATGTCAAACAAAGTAGAATTCTCATCTCCATTTCAGCAGTGCAGAAGTGGGCTGATTCCCCTGGCTGCAGTGACTTTGCTTCACTTTTATGGCAGAAAATGGAAGGAAACATCTGGACTGGTGATTTTTAACAGCTTGCAAATATCAGAGTATGTATTTTCTGACACATCACTGAGCTTTAGATTTTTGAAGTGTTTGGTATAACTTAAATAAGCCTCCAGTAGATAAAATATTAATTGAAAAGATACATTTTACTGACCAATGTCATGCATTGCTATTGTCAAATAAGCCTCCCGGGCATCCTATACCCTTTGCATTGACTGCAAGCTATTTCACCTTTGAACAGAATGCATCCTTGAGTGATTGTATGCACTTCAGCTAAACCCACTAAATGTTAGAGAACTTGCCCATTTCAAGGGATTTAAAAACAACCAAAAAAACCTAACCCACAAACCCCTGCCAGCTCCCAGTTCTTTACAGGAGAACCTTCAGACCGAGAATACAATCACACCCCAGTGAGCTGAGCTGACTGAGGCAGTTTTGGACCAAAGGCAAGGCTTCGATGCTGGATCTTGTCTGCCTCAGCTCTTCGTGGGCACTGTCTTGCTGTACAAACTGCCACACTCACTTCAGGGAGCCTGCTTAGGGATCTCTGCCCCAGTCAGCTCCATTGCCAATGCAAGAATGTCACCTGTTATTAGGTAAATGACAAGCTCCTTGGGGAACATGCAAATCTGTGCTGGACATACTGAAGAGCTGGAGGAGATGATAATTATGAATAGAAAAATACAATCCCCCTTCTTCTTCCTGATTCTTTTCTTACACTATTATCCTTTGTGGCATTCAAAAGGATGGATGAGATTGTGAGTCAGCATCCTTTGAAAAAACTTTAACAAGCTTTCAGATTATTTACCCCCTTTTTTTCTGTACTTCTAACCATTTTGCAGCATAACGTGTACAAAGCAGAAGAGGTCATGTACGTTTGTTACACTACAGCTGTGTTTTCAGCGAAGGCCTCTGCCTTTCTTTTTTTTTTTTTTGCTGTGTTTTTTGAAGTGCAAGATTGCAGATAGATAAAAGAAATGTTTTTGAACACTCATTTTCTGAAGAGCTGATCAAGTGGCCAGGCTGTTATTGAATATATTTGGAAGCTGCTTTGTCTTTACAGTGGTGCTTGAGGAATTACATATAATTTGTTAACGACTGTTGGTTTGCAGGTTTTCCTTATTATGAAAATATCTGTATGAGAGAGTGCAAAAAGATATTATGTTACCCTACTGTGACCAGTGAAAGCCAAGGAAGAATGCATTATCAGCATCAAAATATTTTGCTAACAAGTAGCTTAATAGTCACATGTAGCCCAAGAACAGAAGCAACAAATAAATAGGTTATGAGAGCTGAAGAAGGCAAGCAAACAGAAAAAAAAAAAAGTTACCTCTCTCAGAGTGCTGATTTATTTGGGACAATAATTTTGCCAGTCCTGGCTTAGGTGGCAGTCACTGGAATAAACAATTTGTAAGCAGGATTCTGTTTTAAAGGAAAATGAAGAAGTTTTTGTAGGCTTGGACGTATTTATTTGTTTTTCATGCCAGTCTGCTAGATGAAAGATAAGTGACACACTGGTTAATGCTGAAAGAAAATAAAAATGACAACTAAAACATTTGCAAAACTCACAGCAGGGATACACATCATTCAGCTACAGAGAGTTGAATATTATTGAGGTAACAGTTGTTTTTGCTGATATATTTTGGATCCTATTTTGGTCCTGATGAGTTGTAGCTAATAGCATGAAGCTGTGGCCTGAACTGATGTCTCTTATTGTCAGTGGAAAGAATTTCAGGGAGGAGTCAGAAGGTTTTAGATCAACTTTTTACTTTACAAAGTTCACTTCAGTGGCACCACTTAGCAGAACAATCTCTCAATTCATGTCTGCCAGTATGCAACACTAAATCTGTCTGTTCTCTTTGTTTCAGCAGAAACAGAGCCCAAGTGAGACTTCCCACCAAGTTATACTCTGAAGTATCAGCTGTTTGAGCATCCCATTTTCAAGTGAGTAATTCCTTTTGATCCTAAGGTCAGCTGTAAAGTTGCTCAAAGTGCAGTCAGTACTTTCAGAGCACTATGAATGCTGGAGATCCTAAATAGATTCCCGTGAATCATGGAGTAGGGGCTTTGGGGTTTTGTTGCATCTGTCTTCATGGTTAGTCTGCCCACAGTCCCAAGGCTTTCACCGTGGATGCAACTTTTGTGCAATGTCCTAAACGAGATTGTCTGGGATGCAGAAAGAGCCAACTTTTTTTGAAATTAAGTTTTTACTACTTAAGTGCTGACAGCACTCATGTCAAGTTACAGCATCACTTACTAGCTACGATTGAATAGTATCCATCACATTCAAATGGTAATGTGTTTTGTCCTCCTCTCCTCAATGAACCTTGACAATTCTGTGAACTGGTATAACCATATTTTTATTCTGTCATTAATATTTGATAGTATAAGAGAGAAATGAACAGTTTATGGACTGTACATTATTTCTCCAGAGCTTATACTGGAGTCTTTAAATTGTTCACCTGAGACAGATGAGTTTGTGCTCTCACACTGACCGTGCTAAATAGAAGAAGAACATTATTGAACACATTTGCCTTTTCCTTCTTCTAGGGTGAGTGAAATGCAAAACCTCAGCTTAACTGGTCTTGTAAACAGAAATCCCTCAGGATGAATAATTAGACCTCAGGAGTTTATGCTTCCTTTTGTTGCGTATGTCAACCTAGCAGTGTCATATTATTTACTTTACATCTAAAATGTATCAATCAAAATGGATTTTTATATTAAAGAGTAGCAATGTATTTAGTAAACTTGAAAGGCATCTTGCCACTCTTGTCTTCTACTTGGGTTTTTTGTAAATATAGGTGGGTTTTGTTTTGTTCCAGAAACTTTCAAAGAAGAGTGAAAACAGCATCTTAACTAGCTTCTCTAAATAGTTCTTACGCTGTATTGGAACCACTCCTACTCTCTGTGCTAAATTTTAGACTAAGACTTGTATCATGTGACCATCTACAACAGATATGATTCTGTATTGATATCTATAATGTGCCTGTGTTGTGATATTATTCAATAGCAGAAAGAAACTGGAGGAGTTTTGTAAATATTTGAAAATTGCACAGAAAAAAAATATTAAAGGGCCAGACTGTGGAATAAGTCTTTGAATTCACTAGCTCTACATCAGCTTACTCACCTGCAAATATTTTTGGGGGAACAAAACGGTTCCATTTCTTAACTTCCTCTTTTCCACAGAGATAACAAATCAAGTCTTAATTCTTCCAGTCCTCATGGGTTAGGTATAACTTTTTTGTTCTGCTTGCAGTGGTGCCTTGTATATTCAAGTAAATGCCAGATAGTTCTTGTGTCTGGGGTATGGATGTGCTCTTACAAAGGTGTCTGTTGTTTGCCTGGCCCAAGATACCGAGGTGCTCTCTCATTTGGCAGAAATTTTTGCCACTCCTACAATCACGTCAGTTCACTATAGGGAATAGGTATTTTTCTATTTTTATATTTCAAGTTTACTTACTTTGAGTTTAGAAAAAGAAAATAGTAATGATTGTTTAAACAGGTTAAAATACAAATGGCTTAGGTAAGTATGGAAAAACCCCTTCTAAACAGAAAGTATACATCCACATATTGATTGTTTCTAGGTATATTGCAGAGAGGATGATGCTGAAATTTCCCCAAAGATCTTTTAAGTGAACAAAATTCCAAAAAGAAAAAAAAATAAAATCCAAAGAACTAAACCCCCAGCAGAAATCAGTAAAACATAATTCTGAGATAGAATTTTTTTCTAGCTTTTAAAAAAATTCTGCACATGTGTAAATATGTAAGTTTTATAAAATTGCAGCATCCTTTCAATCTGACTTAGGGTCAAAATAAATACTGAACAGAATGCTTCCTGTGAATTGCTCTATAGCCTTTGATCAGTAAGGTCATACTCATTTCCTCATAACTCTGGAAGTATTTTGCAGTAAAACATGCTGGGGTTTGTACAAATGGGCATAGGTTTTGCTCTTCCAAAGGAGATGATAGTGACAGTACTCTCTCTAGCCTTTCCCCTCGTATCTGCTCCGAAGTAAACAGTGGAGGCTTCAAGATGCCTGAAGGGCATCAGTGTCCT
Organism: Corvus brachyrhynchos; assembly: GCF_000691975.1. NCBI lineage: Eukaryota > Metazoa > Chordata > Aves > Passeriformes > Corvidae > Corvus > Corvus brachyrhynchos. The sequence goes on along the minus strand of NW_008236196.1, from coordinate 655,645 downwards.
GCTGGACCACGTTTTGATAAGTAATCACAGTACTGTTTGCACTTCAATTAGATTAACAGCTGAACTTGCAGATCATGTCTCTGGAGGGCATTTTTTTGATAACTAACTAATTGGTAGTTGTCTGAAGTAAATTGCTTGATATTGGTCAATGGTAAATTGTGATCATGTTAATTTAATTGCAGTAATGCCAACGGTATAATTAATGCTGCTATCAAAGCAGTCAATCAGTTCTTTGAAAAAAAAGCAGCACTATGATATTAAGTTCCCAGTTGCCATGACACAGAATGTGATTCTGAATAATAATAATAGTGTTGGCTCTGCTCACTGTGAGTAAAAGCCATTGTTTTCAATGGAAGTAAGGGTAATGGGATGCAGTGGTGTTCTGCATTATTACAAATAATGCAAGCAAATTGCCTCAGAAAAATGTCTGTCACTCTGAGAAAGTAATTTATCTTCCTAGCTGTCTGGGAAAAGATGTGACCAGGAGCTGTGTTTTGAGATTCATTATGATTGACAGAAACACTGCTGTGGACATCGCCTGGAAATGACAGGGTTTCGCTGCATAACACAGAGAGAAGCAGATCACAGAATAGCTCAGGTTGGAAGGGACCTCTGGAGGTCATGTAGTCCAACCTTCCTGCTCATGCAGGGTTCCCTAGACTACATTACTCAGGATCGCTGGGTCAGGACTGAGAAAAAAAAATCCTTTTATTACCCCATTTCTGTATTTATATTTTCTGTTCTCATTTGTGGGAGTCATTTACAGGGGATAATGACATGGACTCTGTCCCAAATGTGCTATCTTTTCTTTAGATGTCTTTGTCAGGCATAAAGTGGCCCTCTTCTCTCCTCTTATCCCCAGCACATGCTAATGCCTGCCTCCATTTATCAAAACCATGTCTGGCCATTACTGGAACCTAGGGGCCTTTGAGATCACTGGTTTGGTTTTGTTCTGGTTGAGTGGGAATAGAACTGTGTGCTTTCATGTCTCCAGCAGTTTGTCTGAGCATGTGTCTAGCAGTGTTACCTAGGAACTACCTTAAGTGAGTCCCTGGCACTTCCTGGGTTCATTGTACGCTGCTATACCTGCAAAAAGCCGCCATAAAGATTGGCTAAGCAGATAACTCATAATTTTTTCCTGTATTGAGATATGTTCCAGTGAGTTGTAGGTGTCCAGAAGAGTTGGAAAGCAAAGGGTTATTGCTTATTGTGGCTGACACGATTTAGAACAACCCAGCAAATACGTAGGCAGATCTTAAAGACTTGTTGAGTACCTAAGTAATCTCTAAAGGTCAGGAGTCTGCAGAAGTTGCTTTCTAGAGCTTCTTTGCTTGCCTTTGTTTTTTTGCTTTTGTTTTTTTTCCTTTTTTCTTTTCCCCTTCTTACCTGAGCTGTGCTGTTCTTCATGTCCAAAGATGGAAGTTTGAGAGGGAGATTCTAGAGTGGTATGGAAAACCATAAAGTCTTGACCACAGAGTGAAGCTATGCTGTTGAACGACTACAACTGTTTGATATATTGGACTCACCTACTCATGGTGTGCCCCTCTCCCCTGTTGCTTTGTATGGCTTCTGACAGTAAGCACTTAAAACTGGACCAGGTGTTGCAGTGGGCAGGACTAGCCAGCCTCTTGTTCTCACACATGATGTCCTGTCCCTTCTTTCCACACACAGAAAGTATCCACAAGCACAGACATTTGTACATGCTTATGGATAATTAAGATTTTCTAAATTTGTCTATCTTTTTTAGAAATTTTAATATTTTTTCAATTTTGTCGTGAGGAATTAAAATGAGATCTATCTAAAGAAAAATTCCCTTCTCCATCATCTTGTATGCTGGAGTCAACAGGTTAGTATTGCAACAAACTATGCAAAAAACTATTGCCAGGTACTTTTAAAAGTCAGTTTCAGAGCCGGCTACTCTAAGAGGTCAGCCTCTGCAAACCTGTTTGAAGCAGGTTTCTGATAACTCTGGGTGGGAAATATCAGTAGATATTCCAGATTTTCTTCTAATTTCTAAATGCTCTCAAAGTATGTGAGATTTGTAGCTGCAAATTGTGTTTCAGCTTTATTTCATAAGGAAGTTTTGTGAAGAAAGGCTAGCACTTACAAACCAGGAAAGACTTTTCTCTCTTCTATTTTTTTTTCTTTTGGTGGTGGTTTTTTTTTTTTGAGTGATTAAAACATCCTGATTTAGTACGGTAAGAGATGAAAAATATTCATGCAAAAATCTCATATTTGAAATTTAAATGTACGAAAGTAAGAGATATAATGTTTCACATTATTCTGTGATGTGAATTCATTTGCAGAAGTGATTGAAGAAGATTTGTACCCTTATAAATTGAAGAGGTAGTAATCCCTATTTGAAATACTAAATGGAAGTCTGAGCAGATACTGATGATTTGAATGGAAAATGACTTTGGGAAACATCATCTAGCTAAAACAGTAACAGAGAGAAACTGGATTTTCGTTGTAAGAGTCCTGATATATGAAGAATAAGGTCATACAAATGTATTAGAAGAGAATGGAAGTGTATTTTTACTGGTGTGGGTTCTTATCAGCTACCTTTTATCCCAGCATAAGACTCAGAAGAATTTGAACATTTCTATTTCCTGCAAGAGAAAATTAGAGAAACTGTATTTCTTAGTAAGAAGCATTCATGTCAATCTCCTTCCTAAATAAATTCTTAATTCACACAAAAGAAATAAAAACCATGATGTTTTATAGTGTTTTGACACAAATGGTAACAGTTAAGAACATTTTGAGAGTCAAGAGTAAGTTGGAGATTAATAAATCAGCACAGATTTTGCATGTAGTAGCTTTATAATTGCAAGCAGCCAGATTTAAATAACCAGATTTCCCTCCTCTAGAAAGATTTTTACATTAATTCACTTTCACATTCCGTTTATCTCACTCCATGCCAAACAATTAGATGTTAATTTAGTTTCTCTTTAGATTGTCTCTCAAATGCCTGCTGTGCACTCATACAGAGCACACTGTTTTCTATGGTTGTCTATTCCCATGTTTTTTATGTGTCTCTCTGTCTATAAGCTGGTAAATGTCTGTGGGAATTTCTGCCAGTAGGAAATTTCCAGTCTCACATGTTTTGCACTTAACAGTTGAGCTTGAGGGCTTATAATTATTTTATTGCCTCTTGTTTAGGTAGTTGTAGCTATTTCTTTGTCCCAGCTGATAATTTTTAGTCTATGAAGTTCACCAGTAAATGTCAAAATATTCTGTGTTTTGACTTTTGGTGTCTTTTGCTTAGCTCTTGAGCTAAGAAAAAGATTATGGTATTTGATCTGTTCATTACTTTTCACGCTTTCTTCTTTTACTCTGTGTTCCAGTCTTTTCTGCATTTTTCTTGCAAATAAATTATTTCTCCATAATTCTAAAACTCAGACAATCCCCTTCTTTTTCATGTTTTTGCTTCTGCTGTGTGCTTTTGAAGCTGGATGTTTAGAGAGAAGCAGCAGCTCCAGAGCATGGTGCCCAGATAACAGGATTTATTAGAACTGAAGATAATGTTAGAGGAAGTCAAGCTGAATGTGCATACAGCACACATGACACCAATTCACAGAAGCAACAAAATGGAAATTAGGATTCATATCTCCAAAATTCTTAATCTCTATCTCCCTAATCATGTGTTTCACCATTCCTATCATTACAGCTACTGCAGCCTAGAAACCACATGTTGCACTTTGGATGACTCAGATTTTCACATTGTGGCAAAAGAAGCTTGAAATATTCAGGGAAAGCTAAAACATTTCCTGTGGTTGAGAAAACATTTGTAAGGGCTGCAAATGCATAAAGCATATTCTGATGTGTAATAGGAAGTGGTGGGAAATCTTTTTGGGCTGATCCTAGGTTTTCACAGCTGTTAATTATTACATGAACATGGCTCTGAACTTAACAATTCAGACAGCTGCAAAAAGTTGAGCACTTGAAGTGATAAGGTAGTAACACTCCTTTCAGGAGCAGGGTAGGTTCCAGGGAACAGAAGCTGTATTGCTGTCAATGGAAAAGAGACAAGAAACTTGTTCAGTCTTTGGCCTGACATCTCTATTGAACAGGTTTTTTTCACAGCGAACTTCATGATCTGTCTATTCTATATCAGTGATGTGAATTTACCACTCATGATACTGTAAATTACAAATTTCAGTTTATAATTTTAAGCTCTCTTCTGACGTTCAACAGCAAAAGGGGCACTGACTAGGAAGCCTTTCTTAAATTAGCTTGTTCATGACAACCATCTCATAAAAAAAAAGTGTCAATCTCCACTACTGTATAAAGTACAGACCAATATCATATTGCCATAACTTTTTTTTTCTCCTCCTCACTGAAGCTTGGAATTATTCTAGATTAATGTTATTTATACCTACCGTAGCTTAAAAAATTATGGTTTTTTTGGTTGGAATTATTCTAGATTAATGTTATTTATACCTACTGTAGCTGAAAAAATTATGGTTTTTTTGGTTTTTTTTTAACCAGTAACTATTGCTTATTTCTAGACAGAATATTGGATATTTATAAGCTCTATTCTGTACATTCAATTCTCAAACATAGTATTTGCATTGAGCTTTTTGTAAACATGCATACATCAGGAAAAGATGTAGTTATGTGTTGTATACAACAGCTTTAGAACATTTTTATGTAAAGATGCTTTCTTTCCTAGGCACTTCGTCAAATTTTCTTTTGGTTTTTTAGTGGAGACTGAGTCTGATTTCATTCAAAGCAACCAAAACACAACTAAGAATGTTGGGTGGTTGTCGCAGTGACTGCTCTCTTCAGCCCGGCCAGCACCTGCGGTGTGCGGCAGGAGTGGGGAGCAGCCGAAGGCTCGAGGCTTTAAAGCTGCTCCTCTGGAGTTCAGCTCTGCCCAGGGGAGCTGAAGTTCCAGGTGCTGTGGCTGTCAGCAGCCCCGAGGAGGGAGAGGATAGAAAGTTGTGAGGAGGCTTGCCTTTGGATGCAGTTTCAGGTCTACTGCCTGAAGGGAGTCCAAGGAGCACAAGCACTGATCGCATCTGTGCAACAACTTATAAAGGGAGGTGTTACAGCGGGGATGGCCTGATAGGGCACCAATAGGGGTCTTTGGGGGAGGGATATGGACAGGGATAGACATTCATGTGGACCAAGTCTAGAGGGGTGGAGGGAAAGGGGTCACATGCCCAATGGGGCCTCGAGGTTTTGGGGATTTCCAAGAGGGGAGGTATCTGAGGGGGCAGGGTCTCGGGGGATTGACAGGGAACATATAAGGGTAATTAGGGAGGGCTCGGGTGACAGGCACAGAACAGTCCAGAACTCAGGGAGGGGTTTGGGTGATTGATAGGGAAGGAGCCAGAACAAGGGGAGGGGATAACCATTTCTGGGAGCACTGGGGGAGCAGCTTGAATCTGGGGCAAATCAACTGGGAATCCAAGTGGGGAAGGTAGGGACAAACCATTGGGGTACAAAGAACATACAAAAATACAATAGAAACATCGCATCACCACAGGTGGTAGGTCTGAAATAAAATCCATGTTGTTGTCATGACAACTAGAGGGCTAAAAAGGATGCAGAGAATGATTATTAAGATGTTGCATCAAGTTGTTATGGTAACTATATAGTAATAGGAAAAAGGTGAGTTTTCAGAATAATATTGTCTGAAAAGTTTTCCCTTTACCAAGACATTTCATTGTAAAAATATCATAATGAGGAAAAAAGAGGAGTGGAGAGCCTGGTACAAAAGGAGATCAGGATTCAGCAATCTGCCTTGGTGTATTTACCTTAAGTACCGTAATGTTCCATGGAGAGTGTCTCTGCTTGGTTTCCAGTTCTGTCACAGATGGATCAGAACACAGAAGACACTAAAATACATCCCAGTGTTCTTTCCCAACATTATAGCCACACAGTTCAAGACCACATTTCAAAAAGTGATAAGCCTTCATGGCCTTCATTTACCCCTACTGCAGTACATGAAGCCTCAGTGGCATAGAAGAATGGACTGAAACCCTAACACAAAAATGGGAGAGGGGAAAGGTTGGTGCTGAAGAGTAGTATTAAGAGGCTTCAGTTTTGTGAAAGCTTATTTTTCAGCACACTGGATGACTTCCTTGTTTGTTTAGCTTAGGACTTCCTAATAAACGACTATTTGCTAGTAGAAAGTATTGAATGAATTGTATAAACCTATTTTTGAAGCCAGGAAATCTCTTAAGCAGCAACTTCAGTGGAAATGAGTGTCTGGGCTCTGTGCCACCACTTGTGGTATAAACAGCACTAAAGGCTGCCTTGCCTGGTGCAAAAGAAAGGAGGTATCCTGCTCAGGGAAGCCTAAATATCTCTGTGCTGTTTTCCCTTGTGTGTGGTGCCCAGCTGGCTACATCCTGAGAGTCACTGTGGTTTGTTCTTTCTGGTTATAAATCCTCTTCTGGGGAACTACTGCAGGGAGCCAGAGGCTTTTTCTTCCTGCAGTTCTCCCTTCCTGGAGACGAGTGAGTGCAGGAAAGAGGAATGAGCAGGGAGGGTAGAGAAAGCCATGGTCAGCGAGACACACAAAGCTGCTTTCTTTGCCTCTTGGGTTGTCCTACAGCAGGATGTGAGGCAAGGCTGCTCAGTATTTTTATCCAAACAGTTTCTCTCCATGAACAAGTGTTTTTCCAGTTAATTTTTTTTTTTTGTTTTGGGTATCATTTTGCATGAAAAAGCATTGCTGTGTGTGGAGACACTTTTTTTTTTCAAAAAAAAAATACGTTTAAAGCAACACAAGGTGAAAATATTGCAACACCAAAGAATATTTGCATGGATGTTCTGTTGCAGTGTCTTCAGGCACCTGAAGTTTACTTGTCTGGCTTCATCTTTAAGGGCTGAGCTCCCCATCTGGACTTGTAAATAGTTTCCACTGCAATTCTCTTCTATAGCATTGATCCTCTTGCTATCAGTTGAAACGATGTAATCCATCGTAAAGGTAAAGGAGAATTTGAGCTTGAGGGACTACAAAACCTATGAGTAGTGCAAGATACTAGATCTTGAATCAGAGTAATTTTTCAGAGTTTTATTAAAAGTATGAAACTTGTGGGAGATGGAGAACATGTTTGGAAGCCTGAACCTCGGCCTGTATAGAACTGGGGTACATTGTGATTTTGCAGATTTGAAAATAGTTGCATATTTGGATTGAAAATACATGTGAACCATAGTCTGAGGTCAGATTTTAGCTGCTACTCCTTGGAACTGTGATGGCAGACAACCAGGCTAGCTGTGATGATTTCTGCCTTGGAAACGTTTGAATATTTTACTTTATTTTGAAATGCAGAGAACAGCGTGTTTTTTAGTAGAAATATAATTGCAAGCATACGTTTCTTAGTCTTCATGGTATTTTCTACTGTGTTTGTAGCAGAGGTATGGACTGAGTTGACTGTACTGATATGGTTGGAGAAAATGGGTTCTGGAAAGAGTAGGCTTCCAACCCAGAGGTTGGAAGTGGGATGGTGGTGGTGAGGAACCATTTGAAGTGGGAGAGAGGAAAGGAACTCATGTGTAAATAAACCTCAGCTTTTTTTTCTCTCACATTGGGACTATAAATCCAAGCCAGCAGGACTCTTCCAAGCAGAATCTTGTTAAAGAGCCCTGAACTCCTTTGCCCAGCTTCAGCAGCCTCAGAATTTTTTGTTACTACAAGTTCTTGTTTTATCTCACAGGACTAAATTAAATGGCTTTTCTAGCCTAGAGAGAATGAATCACTTCCCTGCCTCTAATAGTTTATGCTACTGTTCTACTGGCATAAACAAGTTCTGAAAGCATGAAGAGATGTCTCAGCCACCTGTGCGCAGCAGGCCCTTTTCCCACATGGCTAGTAATAGCTAATGAAAATAATGTGGGTTCAACACTAATCAAATTAAGATATTTCCCTGAGGAAAGCATCAATTAGATACTTCTGTGTAGTATCTATAGCTTGGCTAATTCTCTAGGCTCAACTTAATGATGCCAGCAAAATTTGCCAGTTACTGCTATTCTTCGTGGATAAAGCCGGATGGTAAGGGCTGCATGCAACACCACTTGCTTTGAATGTGTGTGTCATCAGTTGGTGGTGTTATTTTACCATGCTGTCTGCTTTCAGGGGGATGTAGGGACTACTGGCATCCTACTAGTTTCCAGGGCAGTTTTGAAGTACAAATACAAGTGTAGAATGCCTTGAAGAGTTAGCAAAGATAAAATCTGTTCAAATAAATGTGGAAAAGGAAGATGTATACTGGGGAAAGATGGTGAGGAAAAGAAAGAATAGTACTTTAGAAGAGGCTAGATAGAAATTGGTGTCTAATTACTAGCCTCTTTTACTAAGTGGTTGAACAAATCTGCCAACAAGGAATCTGATTAAGAAAAAGCATCTAGATTTTATTCTGAATATTTTCACACTCTTTTCTCTGACTGAAAAGAGTCCTGGAGGAGTGCTGTGCTCAGGCTACCTGTTAGCTTTGGTCTTCTCTGACCTTGGCAAAGTATGATCTGTTTAAACTTTCATTAGTTGTGCCTCCTTCCTTAGTGCCTGTTCTTGTGCAAGGCTCTTCACTGTGCTGAGTGGTGCATGTAAAACTTCTGTTGTTGTGTGACCGCAGCAAGAGTTTCCTGCAAGAACATCCAGCTTGGCTCTCCCGTAATACTTTGCATAATGTCTTTCTTCTGACCAGAATGCACTTGAGAAGGGTGACTAGGTGTTCAATAGCTTCCTATTTTTAAATTTTTCAGTCCTATGGGAACAGACTTGGTGCATTTCCTGGCTTTGATAAAAACCATACAGCCAACCCCAGACTCTTGATAAGCTGCTAGCTGCTAGCCACTACTTCTCCACTCTGGACTGGTCCTGCTTTGCCGTTCTTGGAAAGAAACAACAAAAAGGTTTTTGGAATATTAAAATTTTGAGCCACTCTAGTACACAATATGCACAATTTTCTTACATTTTTAGATAAAGAGGAGTCTATTAAATATGTCTAGTCTAAGGAAAAGGTGCAGGGATGTGGTGAGGGAAGTGTTGAATCTGAGAGAGGCAGCTCAAGCACTTCCTCCTACAATTACTGTGGCTTCATTATGTCTCAACTGCTACATCTAGATGATCGTATAATGGCTTCTACAAGCACCTGAGACAGTGGATGTAAAGAAAAATGAAGGGGAAAAGAGAAATTATTTTTGTTTTGATGATTTGAAAGGTTTCTCTTCATTTTATTCTGATGCAGAAAGGTGCAGCTGGTGAAGTGTTCACTGAAGCACAGCAGAAAAATGAGCACTGCAGGATTCTGAGGGATGTTGCAAAATTTTGGTGCAGTGATTTGCAAAATAAATGGCACACTGGAAATAAATTTTTGATCTATCTGGAATTCTGAAATCTCTATGGTATGGTAATATAGTTTGTTCATAGTCTTATAAAAAAGACCATTTCAAAAGTGTGGATTTATTTACCATGAGTCATCTAGACACATGAATCAAAGGACAGCAATGGGGAAGTGTCAGCTGTTTTCTTTCTTCTAAATAGCTTTTCAGATTGCTGAAAAGGTGTATGATTGCTGCTGGAAACTTTTCCTTTTGGAATGTTTAACGATAACATTTTTACTTCAATTGGGATTGCAAAAATAGTCCTTTAAAAGTGTTTTCCATTTTTCTTTGAGTGTTACCATATAGGGCTTGATAAACCAGCTAACAGTAGGGACAGGGATAAGGTTCTTTTTGGGTCTTATCTTTTTGTTGTTTTGGAAATGTCTGTATTCCCTGTAGAGTTGTCCCATTGTATTTTTCTGAAGGCTTTATTTTATCTCTGCTTATAGGAATAATGAGAAAGAAGCCCAATCACAGGGAACAATCAGTGGCAGTAGTTATTAAAATAACCAACAAAACATACAAAAGTGATTATTTTTCTCTCACTAAAAATTCATCCATTGAATCTTGACCTGTATTTCTATAAGGGTCAGCTAGGTTACAACGCTTCATGGGTTCTTCTGTAGCCTGATAAAGGGTCTGCCATTGTAATTTCATTTAAAACAACTGTACTTTTGTGTATTCTGCTATGGCCACCATCCTGCTACTAAGCAGGGCCTGAGGCTAAGCAAAGAAAGAAGGCTTGGGTATGTCTGCAGCAAGGCATTTTAACTGCAGAGCCAACCAGATAGCCTTGACCTCTCTGATCTGGGGACTAAAAGTAGCCCAGTAGGAACATCCAACAGCTCTCTTGTGTGTGGCTCTCTCTTGTGCCTTCTTCTGAAGTTGGGTACTACCTGTGAACTTCCTTTCTGTGATTGCTTTGGCTTTCAAAACACAGCAAAGAGAGAAAAATGAGATGGCAGTGCTTGATGCCAAATGTGGCAGTATTAGGCAATGCCCTGGAACTGATCTAAAACGACTCAGAGTTCCAAAAAAGATGTGTTATGGTCTGTGCTCTGAAAAGCTAATGGGAGCATAATAATTCGCTTTATCTCATGCAGTATGAAGTTATCATTGGCATTCCAGTCCCTCCCAATTTTTTAAAGCTGAGAAACAAGAATAACTCATTATTTAACTGTCAGTATGAATTCTCATCCCATTTGGAGACCTTGTGCTAATTTTGTTGTCTCTTAAAAGAGCCCTAGGGTAATGGAACAAAGAGAAATCATAACTGGCAAACTTCCAGTAAGAGAAGCCTAAATATGAAGCTAGACATGGACATTCTCTCTGCCTTCAGCATGGAGAGCAATGCTAAGTAATAATTAGTGTATTGCTCTTTCTGTTATAAAACCCCCACAAACCAAAAAACCATCTATTTCAGCTTCATGTTAACATTACTCTTTCATAAAATGCATTTAAAATAGGTGTTTTAAACTGGGATACTAAGAAATGAAAATGGTAAATGTTGAAACAGCTACAAAGTGGCAAGATAATTCATTGAATATCACACTGGTTAGAATAAAGAGAGAAAGTCTTCTTCCCATTCTGGTATTGATCTACTTGGTGCTATTGTACAGGTCATGTGTATCTGAAGTTTGAATATCTGATCTGTACTATGGGCATGACTGTGCTTTTCTGTTTTGTAAACTACTGAAAGGCCTGAATTTTATTAAAAAACTACCTTTGATATATACTAAAAGAACAGAAGTCCTGAACTGACCAGTTTCTGGTGAATTATTACCATGTCCAAACAGGCTTTGCAAGGTCCCAGAGATGTTGCAGTAGACTGTCTTGCAGTCTGGGCTTTCAGGTATCAGCATGTGTAGGAAATTAAGTTGAACAGCCAGCAGATAGTGTTACTTGGAAGCAATTAGCATCTGAGTAGCCTTCTTTCGCTGACATGGGTAAAATCTTGAATGTGAACTTGCTATTATTGGACTTTAAGTACCAAAAATATTGAGGTTCAGAAAAAAGGGTAAGAAAGATCGAGGTGTGTGGAAGAATGGCTGTGCACTTGTATGCATTCACACCCTCACACACACAACCTTTATTCTGAGCTGCTGTTATGGTACTTCTAAGTAATTCCAAATATCAAATGACTGATTTTTTTAAAATGCCAGGACTTGTGAATCTCTCTAGGGCAGCACCTCTGCAAATGCTATTAGGGATAATAGAGGACAAAGATTAGCATAACCAGAAGTTTTATTGCAAATACTCAGTGACAAATTTTGACAAGACTAATTTGATTACATGAAAAGAGACTAAGAAGCATAAGCTGCCGTAAGGGAAGAGTTGTGCAATTTGTATTGCATACATTATTTTTTCACTTTTAGCTAACTTAGCAATTGTATCTATGTAATATCAAACTGAACAGTTAAATAGATTTTAAATGGGCTGATAAGATGATATTGCATCCCTTTGCAGTATCCCACACCTGCTTAAACTTGCTTTCAAAATACTATCTCCATGGAGTATTGGCCTTTTGTATTATTAATTTACATGTGGCCTTTGGCTGCAGTGAAAAGGTTTGCTACTACAGCATGTAATTTTTGGCAGAGAGTGACCAGTGGAGAGGAGGTTCACAGGATACTCTTGAGCCTGCACATACAAAGTTTAGGGTAGCCTGCTGTGCTCAGGAAGCTTGGTACATGTCCAGGACATGGTCATGGCTTCTGAAAAGGTGTAAGAAATTCTGACTGTAAAGGGAGAATATTAAATAAATCTTTATGTATTCAGTGACTGATCCATGCGTAACAAGTTTTTGCTGTGTGCATGGCATGCTGATTCTTGTAGTCCTTTGAGTACAGGCTGCAGATTTTCTTTTTTTTTTTTTTTTGGGCTAAGTCAACCTCAGGACTGCAGTGTTCCTCAGACCTGAGTGCAGAGATACTTGGCTGAAGTGTGTGTGCAGAGTGCAGTGCAGAGATACTTGGCTGAAGGTTAGCTGACTAATCCTGAAGTGTTGGACAGAGAATGCCAGCACTGTCCCTGTTCTGAAGCCCTGTAATGCCATTTTAAGTTTGTAATGGACATACAATAATAACATTAAAAATCTAATAATTCAATGGGAAACTTTTATAGGTGTGTGATAAAGTTTCAGAAACTACACTCTTCTACTGAAGCCCTATATATAAGTATGTGGTGACATGAACATGTTCAGGAAATGGCATAACTAACAGCAGCAATGTTAGGAGATTGCATTGAAAGCTATCTATAATACTAAAAAATAATTTCCTTTATTTATAATGATTCCTGGATGCAGTAGATGTTTACTGTAGCTTTAAGCACCTACCTATGTGTCTTATTGGTGGTTGTTTTTTTTTTTTTTTTTTTTTTAATGGGAACATCAAGGGTTAACTTTTTAGTACTTGATAAGATTTATAAGCAATGTTCTACCTATTATAGTTGGAGTACTTTCGGGAAACTTACTGTTAAGTAGCTGTTATGCATGCAGTATCTCTTCTGGCTCTTTTCCCTAAAGATATCCCTGGTTTGTTCCCAATTTTTGTGGCACTGCTTGATACTTTCAGCATGTTTTAGAGTATTGTGGAGTGTGTGCTTATATAAAAAGCTACTGCTTTCTTCTAGCTGGAAAACAGCATGGCTTAAGTACTATTCAATGAAAACATGGCTTATAAAGGCATTGCTTTGGCCTGGGCAGCTGTGGTTTTTCAATTCAGGATGTAGCTGTTCATGTCCAAGTCTTCAGGAGCTTGCTGTATGGGCTTCTTGTCTCGCTTGAAAAGCAAAAATAAATGAAGTACATAAAAATCTGTCTTAGACCTCAATCAGACTATTATCTTCCCTTCCATCTTTCTTTTTCCACTGCTCAGCTGTAGTTTTATTTTCTAGTTTCCTCTAACATATTGTTTTACATAGTTTTTTTCCTTAGAAGTTCAAAAGTGAGGAAGGATTTTGTATCTGTGTGTTTAGCTGGTCAGTGGGATATATCTTAAAGGGTCTCAAATACTTGAACTTAGAAAATCAAGACCTCCCTCCCAAGCTGTATGATTCCAGCACATACTCATATGGTTGCAAGCCCCACAGAAATTGCATGAAGGCTTTAGTTGCTTTTATAAATATTGAGACACAAAGCAGAAAGGCCCTGTTTCTGTTGAAGGAAAATAAGCCGAATTTTTGAGGAAAGACTGCAGAGTTTCCATGTAGATGCTGTCTGCCTGAGTGGCCTTAGGGCGGTTGTAGTTGGGGTCTCCCATGAGTCATCATATCCTTTGATTTCTTGGTGTGGGCACAAAAACTAGCAAGTGAAGAGAACCAAGTGCATGTGGGAATGTAGGTTTTCCTACTTTCACTGATGAGGATGAGATCTGGTCCTCTGGCCTAGTATGGGCAAACTTCCCATAACACCTGATAAGGTTCTACTCAAACTGTAGCAAGTCAGATGCAGTAATACCTGCTCACAGGTACAGAAATACTTGGTCTGATATCCCCAAAGCTTGTCTTGAATGAAAGACTAGTATAGTCCTATTCAACCATATGTCTATTCTGGGAGATTGTTGGCAAACAGGGGATATTAACCCTTCTGTCTTATTTGCTAGAAAGTCTCTGGAGTGTCTAGCTCAAAGAGTCAGCAAAGGAGGACAAGTGTGGGGGTCCCTCCCCTGCCATGTGATCCTGGGAGAGGGGCCCTGAGGGCACAGACACGGGGTTTCCCTGCCCCTGCTCAGCCTCGTTCCCATTGGTTGGTTTGTGTTCCCTGCGCGGGCAGAAGGACCCTCGGGTCCCGTGATTGCAGCAGTTCCTCGGCAGAGCCCCGGCCATGCGGCTGGAGAAATAAACATCTCTGAAACATCTACCAAGAATCGGTCCATATATATTTCTTTTCCACGGGCCTCCTTGTTGGATACATCATGTTAGAGAATCCCCACTGTAACAGACAAGAATATCTTGACTGGTCTTAAAGTTCATGCCTTGTTTATACTTTCTTGTTTTTCCCTTTTTCCCCCTTTTCTTCATGGGGATTTTTAGCTTTTGTTTGAGAAACGCCACATTTGATAGAAATATTTGGCAGAAGCACTGCTTATTAAACTGTGTGAAGAACATAATCAGTTTTCAACCTGTCTGTCCACACTAAATGTCATATGGCTTTACACATGCAGAGAGTCCCTAAAAAGGTCACCTGGTGTACTGGTGAAATGAAGGCAACCAACAGAACTTCCTACAGAAGGAACTCCCCTCTATAAATTTTGTTAATGATGAGGCATCAGAAAAAGTGGAAAAAGTGTCCTGATGTTTAAAAATATTTTATTTCCACAAATATATATGTATCTTCCATTGTACTATTCCCTTTTAAATTTCCTTATTATATACTAGTAATCAGGTTCACTTTAGCAGGAATAGCTCTCTATGACTCAATAAAAGATAAAAAACCTCTAACTGCCTTTTTTTTTTTTTTTGGTCTTTTTCTTTTATCCTATGTTCTTGTGATAAACACAGCTATGGGAAAATAAACACTAGTCATCTCTGAGCAAATGTCCAGCTGACTGAGAAGAGGTCAGGGTATACTTGAAGGGACACATTTTTTAAAATCATTGGCCAGTAGTCTGCTTTCATGGATGTTTATTATTTCTACACCTATGAAGACTGGACTCTAATGCTCCGTTTTTTCTCCCAACTTGTATTTTATGATGGTAGTAAGAATTCAAAAGCAAGAAAATATATTAAAGTGATATAGAATTGATGAAAATTAGGTTTGTTGGGTTTTTTCCCCTCTTTTAAAGTGTATTGATGTTTCTGCTTTTCTGCATTAGGGAGCTGTGTTTTGTGTGCTCATGGATTTGGTAATAGAACTGGAGAGTTCTGATACTGAAGTGTAATAAGGGTAAAATGGGATTAGAGCAGACAAAAGTGAGTTTAATTTTCTCATTTACAAAATATGAGCATTTCATACTGCCGCATTATGTGGTACATAATGTGAAATATAATTAATGTTGAATTACAATAGAAGTGCTATAAATGTACAAGGCACACATGACATCCACTAACACATCAAATAATTTTTTTCTTTGAGAATAGGCTAGCAATTAGAATGGATGCCAAATGGATTTGTAATGAAGGGGGACATTAAATGCAGTCTTACCCCACTTATTGTCACAGCAATTACATGGACTTGTTTTTATTCTAATGATGGTATTTTATAAGAAATGCATATACTTTGATCTGAATTTTGGCTGAAAGAACTTTTTTTGCCAAAGATCAGTGCCTTCATTCATGTTCTTAGCATGATACAGAACATGACAAACATACATTGTATGAGACTGATGAGTGAATATTATTGGCATTTTAAATGTCAGCCTCAATGTATGTGAAAAGAAAGCATAGAACAACAGAAGAAGGTGTAGGGATATAGTATTTTATAATTGCAGTCAAGCTTTTGGAATGATTACTCAAAAGTCTTTCCAATGTTAACATTTTTTTGGAACTCAGGTGATGAGTACTGTAAATCCCAAACCACATAGCACCCACCCCTCAAAAAATTTTAGGGTGTTTTTCCTTTCTTTTCAGGAAAAAAATGCTTTCAAATTAATTCTGTGAATATTTTATATATCTGTAAATACTCCTGTGAGAACATCCTTTATGCACTCTGTAAAGCACCCTACTATGTGAATTTTATTTGAAAGCTAATGGAAACTTTTGAAAAATATTTAAAAATTGTAAAGGCTCTTTTCTTTCAGCAAAGCTGGCTGGCAGTATCTTGTGGGAACCAAACGGTTTTGAGAGATGGAAACATTGTTCATAAGCCTTGCCAAAGATATGGTATAGTAGGAGATAGAAATGATGATTTGAAGTTAGTATCCTAAGAGTTTTGTATTCTTGTGAATAATATGAACACGTTGGCAAACTTTGAGTGTTTTTGTGGCCATCTTCCTGTTTCAATTTTTATAAGCTAGTAAAACTCTCTTTGCTATGTATAGTGCTCATTGGTATTATACAAATATGGGTGTTTTCCCCCCCCCAATTATAAAATAGATTAGTTTGTGAGGAACCGTACAAGATAAGGAACACCACCATATGAACAAACTATAATGACTTTACTGTGCAATCTCAATGTAAACAGAAGCAAAATGTTTCTACTTAGGGTAAGTTTATATGAGAGATGACCTTAGATATTATCGCCGTCAAATGAAATGGCGAAGAAAAATATCTGGATTCTGTTCCTTCTTTTCTGTTTCCTTTTCCTATTTGCCAAAATACAGATTTATTTAAATCATTTTTGCAGAACGTCGACCTATGTCTTTTTCTTACTTTTCTGTCAGCAATCTGGTTTTTTTTTTATAGCTTTCTTTATTTTTTGTTCTAATCTTCCCACACCATTCCACTCTGTCCTTTGAAAAGCTTAATGGCATTGCACTTTGCTGTTGATTGTTACTTTTACAGAAAGCTGTTTATTTCCTCTTGGTGCATTTTCAGCAAAAAAAACCTGTTCTTTTTTTGTTTGACCGTGACATTGCTTATTGTGTTTATTAAACAATCTATACTTGGATTTTCCCTTAATTTCAGAATGAAAAGTAAGACTCGAATTATTTCAAATAAATTCATTTTACTTAAGAGAATCATTTATATATACATATACATACACCAATGACCATTCTTCTGCATTCATTTTTTTTATGACTATGGAGTCTAATGTTTTGTGAGGAATATTTTCCCAAATGCAGGAATACATCAGACTGAATTAAGGCTTGCTCTTGTCTGAGTTTTTGGGCTTTTTTATTTTGAACTAGATAAATACAAGCTGTTTCACATGTAATTAGACTCATACGAGTAATTTTCTGGTGCTTATGTGTTGAGACAGCACCCACAGTTCTTGGTTGTATTTTTAGGCACTCTTTATAACTTTCAAGCTGATCATTACTGACCTTTTTTCAAGCTCATTTGCTGGAGTGTGGTCCTTTTTTTTTCTTAGGTTTTTTTTGGCATTGAATATTTAGGACTATTTAACCAACCCACACAATGCACACCTTGTTTGTACATATGGACATGGTGTTGTCCAGCCTTTTTAACATGGTAAAATGGATAATATATCAGTTAGGAGACTCCTTCATCCAAAAATATAATTGACCATTGACTGGCAGCATTGCTCTTTAGATCACGATAGTCTTCTGTTCCTCAGCAGAAATGACTGGGAAAGCTTGTGAGGTTTAGTGCTGACAATTGCAGGAAGCCTTGAAAGCCGTGAAAATTCACGTGTGCTACCAGAAAAGCTGTTCCCCCTCTGTCACTGTGAGGCCTGGCAGAGGACAGCAGGTTATGGGAATTTCAGTTGCAATGCTCTGTCTTAGCTCCTAGCTAAGTAAGCTGTGGATGCTTTCATGGTCAGATTACCACTTTGAGTTTTGTCCAGTTCAAAGCTATTTCTGTCTAATGATGGGTCAGCCCTGAAGGTAACTGTGTGGCCTGGGGACTCCTACTTTGTGTAGGTGCTCTTGTCATTAATGACATAGATGAAGGGATCGAGAGCACCCCCAGCAAGTTTGCAGATGGCACTAAGCCAAAGGGTGTGGTTGACACTCCTGAAGGATGGAATGCTATCCAGAGGGATCTGGATGAGCTTGACTAGTGGGTCCATAGGAACTTCATGCAGTTTAGTAAGAGCAAGTGCAAGGTGCTGCACCTTGGTATCAACACAGGCTGGGGATGAGCAGATGGAGAGCAGCCCTGGGGAGAAGGACTTGGGGGTGCTGGAGGATGAGAGGCTGGACATGAGCCAGCAATGTGCACTCACAGCCCAGAAACCCAATTGTATCCTGAGCTGCATCAAACAGAGGGTGGCCAGCAGGGTGAGGGAGGGGATTCTGCTGCTCTGCTCTGGTGAGACCCCACCTGGAGTGATGCATCCAGCTCTGAGGTCCCCAGCACAGGAAGGACTTGGACCTGTTGAAGGTCCACAAGGAAGTCCAGAGGAGGTCCACAAAAATGGTTAGTAGCACCTCTTCTATAAGGAAAAGAGAAGGGTTACAGGTACCTAATTGTGGCCTTCCAGTACCTAAAGGGTGCCTAAAAGAAAGATTGAGAGAAACTATTTACAAGGGCATGTAGTGATAGTGACAGGACAACGGGGAACGGCTTCAAACTGAAAGAGGGCAGGTTTAGATTAGATGCTAGAAAGAAGTGCTTTACTGTGAGGGGGGTGAGGCATTGGAACAGGTTGCCTTAGAGAAACTGTGGTTGTCTTATCCCTGTCAGTGTTCAAGGCCAGGATGGATGCAGCTCTGATCAACCTGATCTCATGGAAGGTGTCCCTGCCCATAGGCAGGGGGCTCAGAGCTAGATGATGTTTAAGTTCCCTTCCAACTCTGTCTGTTCTATGATTCTGTGATCAATCCCAAAGGGGTTTGATTTCCCATGGGGACTTCTGCTGAGGGTACTGCATCAGTATCCAAAATCTCTGTACTCAGTCAGAGGTTTGAGAGGTGCAGTGCTGCAAGTGCCACACGTGTTCAGAGCAAGCAGGAAGCATCCCCAAACTACAGCCAGTACTTTTTAGCTTTGTGTAGTTTTGTGGTATTTTAGAGTCTGACCCATTGGTTGTGGATTTTGGGGCTAACAATCTGAGAGTGGTCAATAGAAAGAAACACAGCAAAGTTTTTTGAGAGGAAGACTGGGTCTCTGAAGGAGACTTGCCAGTTGCTGCTCTGTAGGGAA
>NW_008236196.1:603872-636586 GCF_000691975.1 Corvus brachyrhynchos | reverse complement strand
TTCAGAAAAGGGCTGGTTACAGCTGGGGAGGGAGAAAAAACATCTACCTCTCAGGAACTGACCTCAGAGTGGAAGAAGGCTGGCGAAGGAGGAGAATCCAAGCAAAACTATGTTGACCCTGGCAGCTGAGAGTTAAGGAGAGCCTATTTAAAGGGAAGCATTCATTTTTCAGTTACTGCAAGCAAGGGGGATGTTGCAGAGAAGGTGTTTTATGTGGTCAGTTTAGCTGAGGTGGGATATATATCTGAACAGTTTTCAGTGTTTTTCTGCATCTGTGTGTGACTTGATGTAAACAATAACATTTAAATAATTCTCACTGCAGAGTCCTCCTGCTGGTTTGTATGATGTTCCAAACCATACTAATATCTTGTATTTAAAATAGAATGTAGCTAAGGTTATTCAGGTCATAAGGTAATGTAATATGCACAGATGTGAGTTAAACAGAAAGAGAATCTGGCAATTAATATTGTTGCAATCCCACATCCAGTATAGATTTGGGGATGGCCAGAATGTGGTTGGTTGGTCTTTTTTCACCACACACAGCATCTGTGTTTATAACTGTGTTAGGAAATGATGAATATTCTTGCTTATGTTGAGGCCTGCTTGTGAGATCCTTATGGTTTCATTTCTCCTGATGACCGTGAGTGCAATTTTGTTTTACCATGGAATTTAAGGTGTTAAAACTGACAGATGTTAAGGAACATGTCCTTCTGGTATATAGGGTAAAAATGAGGAACAAACTATTTGTAAAAGATTTCTGTGTGGCTCCTAAGTTTTTTTTTTTTTTTTCCCTAGTGGAAGAACATGACTTGAATGGCCTGGAGGAAAGTTCGCAGGCAGGAATGTATTTAAACATTCTGGGCACTGAACAAATTGGTGTTCTGTAATTAAGCTCTTGTCTTTTGGCTTAGCTTGTTGTTGCATGAGTGTCTGAGACATCCTGACCCTCTCTAAGAGGAAGTGCTGCTGCTTTGGGAACTGGCAGGTTTGCCCTTCAGGAGCAATAGGGAAAGGGACCTCCCCAGAGGTACTGGGGTGATACTAGAGAGGTGCCCTGGGGCAGTCATTGAGCTGTGATACATATGAGTGGGGAATTTTTCCAATTAGAAAGGCAAATTCTGGTTCAGAAGTAATGACAAAATTTCAGGACCTGAGATAAAACAGATCCTGTGAAACAGACCGGTGTTTGTGGCATAGCAAGTTCAGGCTCTGATCTTGGGTAGTAGTAGTATCAGTATTTTAGCTCGTTGTGCATATGCTCTGTGGAAGAGTCATGGTTGATGGTCAGGTACGTGGCAGTCTAGTTTTCATCCTTAGAGCATGGGTGTGGTCCCTGGAGCTCCGTCACACAAGCTCTTCACCTGCCTTCTGCCAGGTGGCTCCACAGTACTTCGGAAAGACTAACTTCAGTGGTACATGATGATGCCTCTATTATGTATAATAATGAGTTTGGGATTTCTTAAAAAGTGTTTTTCTTTCTGCCAACCACTTAAAACTTACCTCAAAGGGATTTTGATGAGCGTAGTTGCTGCAAGCACACACTCCTCACCTGAACTGGAAAAAGCATTGTGGGTTTTGTGATTTAAAAAAAAATGTTAGGAAAATTAGAAGAGTACAGGGCTGGTCCAGAATTTACTGTAATTACACTTTTCTTACTTTATAGGCATAGACCAGGTCTGTTGTTTATCATCAAAAAGCACTATCTTCTTTTCCAAAGAAAGAGCCAAACAAAACCCTCCTCTGCCTCCTTCATTTCAAAGAACTAAATGAATCTGCATCTAGTAACTGGACAAAGTGATGGATGCCATATAATTGCAGCTTATGGCTGAGGTGTTTTTTAAGCTTTCTGTGTGTCACACGTACAGAAGAGATGAGGCATGCATTCTGCTTATGTGAAAGTGTATATATAAATACATGGGAATTGGTGCAATGCCGGACAGGGCCTCTAGAGCTCTCTGTTGCTGCATTTTTCTCTGGCAGGGGGTTGAACTGCTTTCAGAGAAGGGCAATACAAATGTGCTGGTGTTTTGTTGTTATTGTGGTGGTTTGCATTGGGTTTCTTTCCTGGTTGTTTGTTTGTTTGTTTGTTTGCTTTTAACCCCGAATGGTTTGTACACTACATGCCCAGAGGCACAGGGAGAGGTGAAGATAGTGTTGACTTTGAAAACTTGTCTCTGTAACGCAGCAGAATAGATAGGAACACTAACTCAACATTATGACAAATCCTACAAATAAAAGAACTAAGTGGAGTCTACTGCAAAGGGAAACTGTTCAAAGTTCAGAACCAAATTAAGTTAAAAAAATCATAGAAAGTAAAAGGAAGGAAACTGGGGTAAATGCATAGCCTTTTGGGGTAAAAAAAAAAAAGTAAGATAAATGCTAACATACCAATGAAGAAAGTGTATCGATAAGAGTTGTTGTGACAACACCATCTCCCCCTTTCCCTAAAAAAACATACAAAGGAAGCACTACTAGGAAGAAAAATAATTCACTCATCTTAGATGAAAGTGCATAAACAGCACAAACATAGTAAAACAAGAAATTGAAAAATGTATAGAACAAACACATAGGAAAAGTATATTATGTCTGCTGCAGACAAAATTGGAAGTTTCTATCTTAATTGTACACTATTCTGAAGGATGTACAATTATTGAAATGCTACAAATTGGGAGGGAACAATTGGTATCCAGTTCCAGGGGACATGTTTGCAGTCCACTCAAGCAATGGCTAGTTGTCACAAAACCTAATACAAGAAGACATTTTTATACCATATAATAAGCAAAGCCTGGCCAGTAGTGTGCTGATGTCACTGCAATTTTGGTTCTGAACATATTGAAAATATTTTTTCCCTGCATGTCTCTTTGGAAAACTTTGGCCTTCCTCATGCTGTCTAATCACCATGGGAGTCAGAAGTCTTGATTAAGCTACAGCCCCTTTTATATGGCACAACAATCAAGCATTTGCTGGGAGGCCTCACTCAAATGTAGAAAGTGTTCTTCACTTCATCTTGCCTTGCCAATAAAGTATTGGCCTAATGGGAAAACTGCAGGACTCCTCTTTTTACTGTTGGCAAAGAGGTGATGGATTGAGTTGTGAGAGGCAAGTGCCTGATAGAATTTTAGTTTGTTTCTACATTTTAGTTGAAAATGGATGAAATGTGTTAAAAGAGCATAAGCTGCCAGCAGGGATTGTGTATTTCAGTAGGGCTTTACCAAGTGGGCAGCTGGAACATATTCCTTGTGTCACTTGGAGGTACCTGGCTGCTTTCTGGCCATCAGGTGGAACTCAAGCTGACCTGCTGTAGCTGGCTGCTGTCATCCCAGACTGGGAGAGAGGCTGTGGCACTGGGCTGCAGATATGTGATGAACAGCCTGCGGGCACAGGACCCTGGTTGGGGCGAGTCTGGCTTTTGAACCTTGCAATCAGCATGCAGTGTCTGTCAAGTCTGAAATACAAATACATATTGTGTTGGCAAGGCTGTTAGCCTAGCAGAAAGTCTCAGCAGTCTCTTTTAAAAGGACTGTATTTCCTCAATTTTCTTTTAAATCTAAACACAGAGGGAAAACATGAAGAGGCTTCTAACACCTTTACTTCTTTCAATCCTACAAAATGTAGCATTTTCAGGTCTTATAGCGGCAACTATGTAAGAATGGCACCACCTTCCCCCCCTCCCTCCTCCCGCCCCCCAATATATTTTCTCTACTGCATATCCTTTCTGTCTAGGCTGGAAAGAAAAATTTGAGATTTTTAGTATTTTTGATTCCAGTTCGTGCTCCAAAATATCTGTGCTTGAAAGCTTCTGTTTGGAATCTTAGATGGGCTTCTGGTTCTGCAAATGAGCAGAAAAGATTATGCCACTCAGAAAAGGGAAAATCTGGGAGCTTATCACGTCCTTGTCTAGAGCTGACTGTCACTTAAAAATCCAATTAAACTACATTACTTTCCCTGAACATAATTTCAGTGACTGTAGATGCCAAGTTTTGTTTAGATAGGAGATACTTCTCATCAGTGAGAACACTGTATTTTCCTTAGGGCTTGGCCCAGGAATGAATGGGTGTCTGTGGGGTGTCTTTTGTGTCCTAAACATAGGGCATCAGCAGAGAGGGGAAAATTTTCCAGCTAGCTTTTGGGAACAGCAGCTGTTAGTCTTCCTGAAGCTTTAAACTATGTGCTAAGTGAGGAATAGTGTGATGCCATGGCAACCTTGCCTGGACAGCCCTTTTTATTTTTTTTGCCGTCCCACCCTTGCTAAGGAGGGACAGCTAAGATTGATCTCCTCTTAGGTCTGGAGTCATCCCATCTAGCTTCAGGCATGCATAAGTTCTGGCAGTTTAGCTGCAGAAGTGGTGCAGATCCTTCCAAGCAGTAATTCAAGCCACCAAAGCTCACCTAGCGATAGCTCCCTTTCCCTGTTTGACTGAGGAGAAAACCAGGCTTTGTTCTCTGGCTTGGGTGAGTCAGCAACATGCCTAAAGTAGGAGGGAACAAATCTGGGAGTTAGCTGGGGCACCACAGTGGTCACAGGTGACTGGGAAGAGTATGTGGAGTGGTGATCTCATGGACCTTCCCATCAGCATAGGGGATGGGTGCTGGACTGTCAGGCTTGCTTAGTAGCTCTCAGGTGACACTGTGGCCATGTCCTGCTGGTTGAATGTGTCTGTTCTTTTTGGTGTGGCCATGCCATGCCTCCTTGCCATCAGAAATAGACTGGTTCAGTCTGTTGTAAAACAGGTCATGTCCAGTGCCGCAGGTTGAGGAACAGACTGAAGCATGAGGGGATGTCTAGCTCCCAGTTACATCATTCCTTGTAAGGCCAGAGTTTCTGTGTGGTACTGAAGGTGAACCACAGAAAAACTGACAGCCTGGAGACAATGAACACAGAAATTTGTGAGACAAATCCCCAGAGTACTGTTAGTACTGTCACCAGGGTTTCTGCTCTCCTGTCCATCTGATTTTCTGTTACATGTTTGAAGAGAACTCTATGCTTTGGCTCAAATCTTTTCTTTCTCAGACCAAGGATATAATATTTAAGAAGCAGTTAAAGGTTCAGATGGATCCATGGTTGCACTTGTGTTCTGGACCTCAATATCCTCTGTTAGAGGAGAGGTTTTTGTCTTTTTCAACTGTGTTATTAAATACTACTATTTTAGTGTCTTGTTCAGTAAGCATAATATTTTATTAAAACATGATTGTGAGCATGGAATACTATTTTTTTGGGAAGTACATGACTATTCATTTGGAACCAACTGAGGATGCTACTTTTTCTTTTTGCACTGAATACCTTGATCATTCTCCATCAGCCCGTAGTTAAAGTGTGGTTATTATGTCCCCATGAAGTTTTTTTTTTCCTAAAGTTGCTGATTATGTGCCCATCAGAATAATGGAAAGAGTAATTATCTTTATAGAGCTTAGTGACATTGAAACCTCTATTATTCTGTGATTGGAGCTGCATAATTAGAGATAATTGCTGCAACTGTATTGTCTGTTCAAATATAGCTCTACAACAATTACCTTATTTTAATTAAATATGTTTGGGATTTAAGTGGATCTCTCTTCATTTACTCTACTAAACAGAAACTTCATTTAGGTATAAAAATGCTTTATGTTGCAAACTAACCACTGATTTAACACATCATCTATTGATTTCACCTAACGTGATTTTACTTGTTTTGTTTGAAAATCACTCAAATCCAGCTAATTAAATATTAAAAAAAAGGGCATCTCTGTGTCCCAAGGCTGGAGTTCTGAGTAAAAATCCCCAAAACGTCTTGTTGTAGAGCTGTAAGACACTCTCTTAAAACTTCAACTTTCTGGAAAAAACCAGTACATTTTCCATGTGTGACCAAAAACTTTAGTGAACCTCAGCACTTTAGTTTTTGAAAAATTATTATTGTGTTGTCTTCCTCTAATCAGATTCTAAGAAGCCGGATGCTTTGTTTCAGAAAGTAAAGTTGGCCCAGATTTAGCATCCATTGAAGACATGCTCTGTGCTTTATCATCTCAGACTGCTGCTTACCTTACTGCTAGGGAGGGTTTGTGGGCTGATGGTCTTTCTTCATCCCCTCACATGGGCTTGTGGAGGGCTCCTTTTATCAGCTTCTTTGTGCTTGATCTGAGAAGGTGTTGGGCTGCTCACTTGTGGCTAATAGCCCCTCTCCCCACCTTTGCACAGAAATGTCATTCAAGAACAAAATTTACTGCATACTACATACAGGTATGGCAAGTGGAAAAGTGTACACAATGACTCTAAATGAAGCTAATGAGATGTGTGAAGGATATCCTTGGGTATCCTGAGAGGCCTGCCTTTAAGATGTGACACTTTGCACTGACTTTAAGTTAGCCTTAATTAAATGCAGCTCCTTTCAGAGCTTTTGTAATACCTTCAGCTGAACGGAGTTGTTCAGGTCACAGCTGAGCAGCGAAGGTCAGTGCAAACATTATTTGCTGGTACTAAGATTGCTTAGTGTGGCCTAAAAAAAAATTGAGGTCTCTGTTATTTTTTCTGGGATATTTGAATCACTGCTGATTGAAACTGGTCAGTGTTTATCAGGTGGTCAGGCAAACCCAGCATAGTTCCTTGCTATGAATGACAGCAGAGCTAATGATACTTTGGGTGTTTCAAGTTTATCTCCTCTTTATTTCAGCGTTTACATGACCAACTCAGGATTCATGCAAGATGCAGGAGATGTAACTTTTAGCAAAAAAAGAGCAGGAAGTAGCAGGGAACAAAATCAATAGTAAACCTTCCACATAAGTACTGATGTATGACCTTGTCTAATTTACTTTGGCTTTACTGACAGCTTGAATGCACTGCACTGTGAGTGGACTGTTCCATCTCATTCTACAGTGCATTAAAGCAATAGTATTACACATACTCAGGCTGAATATGTAGATATAGTGAGTGGTCTTACACTGAGCAACAGAAGGTCCTCAGTTCTGAATGATCATGTAGTCAAAGAGAAGAAAATTGAGTACCATAATGGTATAGAGAATGTAGTTTTACTAATAAATTATAAAGCTTTATATCTTGGATACTGATGTCTTATATAGAGATAACACTCATTAGATTCTAGTTGCACACACAGTGGTGCAAACATTTAATTCATATGTTTACCACACAGGCCTAAGTATGTGAGCTATAAAAATTATAAAGAGGCCATCTGAGAATTGAAGATTTTGTTTCAGAATTTTGTACGTGAACAGAATCATAATGCATATAAGCAAAATACTTGGAAAGTAGTGATTTTACTTCAAGTAATTTCACATATATTGTATTTCTATTCAGGCTTAATTTGCCAATGCAGATGGAAGGAGTATTTAAAAATGAGAAGATGAGTGCAACAATTATATTTGATTTTTAAGGATCTTTTCTTTGGTGTTTGTCTGTAATTGGGAAAGATGAGTGTCATAATTATGTTTGATTCCTGGGTTTGTTGTAAGATAATTGCATTCAACAGAATACTATTTTGATGTGGGCTTCCTCATTATTACTCCAATGTGGAAAGATATAGGGGTACTTAGCCTTATGTGCATAATTATATAAATGATTAGGCTAAATTTTAATAGGGGCAATTGTCAGGGATTTTTTTGTTGTTGACTTTTTTTGGTTTAGTTTTTCTTTTTTTTTTTGTGTGTGTTTTGGTGAGGATTTTTTTTTTAATATTCCTATTTTTGCAAAGATTTATTTTTTCCCTTCACCTTCAGCCCTGAATCACGTGTGATGACCTGGTCTTCTTTGATTCAAAAGGGTTACCACAGAGAAGGGCAGTATGATATGTATTTCAGAAAAATGAAACAGGAAGTCTTGATTCCCTGTAATTTCTTGTAATTTTTTTTACCACTCAGACCATTTCTGGTGATGTCATTTTTGCCATGAATAGAATTCTTTGGAGGGTTGAAGGTGAGAAAAGATTGGCTCACAGGAGGGTTTTCCTTCAGATTTCTTTCGTTGATGAATGACCGCATAATAACATGTTCTTAGAATCCACTGTTGTCTTTAGACAGTCATGAACAATTTGGAAGAAAGTGCCACTTTGTAATTTCTGAGAGCAGGAAAACCTGGATTTCCTTCAAGATGACACTATAAGGAATTGCTCAGTTCTGGGTAATGTCCGATGTGGAATTTTCCTGGATTTTCCTTCTCCTGGTGGGGGACCGTAACTAATAAAATCAACGCTGATATCTAGAAAGCATGTCTGTGACGTTTTGTGACAAATTACTGGCTTGAGTTAGTGGGTTGTGCCTTCCCAGTGGCAAATTACTGGTTAGTAACCAAGAAAGGGAAATAATGACAGTTTCCCTCAAGGTAGTGTGCTACTGAAAGTCGCATTTCACTCAAGGAGATTGTTATAGCTGGAACTTGTTTGTTGTTTGAAGAAATATAATTTATATTCATTGTTTTGCTTTAGGTTTTTGCATCCAAATTCCTGGATTGTAATAGACAATGCTATCAACTATCATTCTGCTTTAATTTACAGTGACTTCAATGTAATTTTGAGTGTTAACATATCTGTTTACACCAGAAAACGTGACTAAATATTAAAATTTCTTGCAAGATACAGTACTCTCAGGGTTCTTTCTCTGACGGGTGCTATTTTGGATAAGACTTTTCATGCATAATCTCCCAAATACTTTACTACTGCATTACTGTAGTGATATGGTTCTCTATAATATTAAATGAAGTTAGGAGAGGATAAATGATCATAAAAGTACACAGAATTGGAGTGTGAAAGTAATGGCTGCATCCTGTTATGAAAAAGGAAATGTGGCCAGCAGAAAAAAACCAGTGAAATGTGGGAATTCAATGACTGAATTTTAAGATGAAAGGCTCATAGAATTGCCCTGATCTGCCATCTTTATACCCTCCTCATAGTTCTTGGGGGCTGCTGTTATGACTCTCCCAACCCTTCCCTTCTCTGGCCTCATCAAACCCAGATTCCTCAGCTTCTGTTCATAGGTCAAATGTTTGTCCTGACCATACCAGTGACCTTCTACTGAACTTCCCCCAGTTTTTCCTTTGCACTGGAATACCCCCAAAAAACGAAGCATCCAAATGTTGGATTGCATATGTTGTTCCTGGCTCTATACACCAGAGGTTCATCTGAGCTAAATTTTAATGGAACAGGCTGGGGTAAGGGTTTAATGAGATTGCTGTACAAAACTGAATATTTTCTATTTATTTGTGAGGAGGATGCAAGCTTTTTCCTTACCAAGGGTATGAGAATGAGAACTTCACAGGTGCCTACATCAAAAAACAAGCAGAGAAGGAAGACCCTGAGGTCCTATGATTCAGCAGTGGGAGTGTCTTCTGCCTTCTTTTTCATAATGATATGAGGAAAACAATAATGAGAAATGGAAACACATTAATTAGACTGAGAGGAAAGTAATCACAACGTTTTGTGATTTTCACCCTCTGCAGGTATAGTAGTGAGTCTTCACACCACTGAAGCATTTTCTGTTGGGTGGAGCTCTTGTTTGTAAGGAGAGGTAGAAGGGACCCTAAGAATTGATTTAAAATAAGACTGGGCTGTTGGACAGACTCTAGTTTCACCCCTTAAGTGTTGCCTGTCAGTTTATTGAAAATTTAATATAGCATTGAGAGACAAAAAAATCCTTTAGATGTAGTTGGGAAAATACATCCATTTGATATAAAAATGTTACACAAACATTTTTTTTCTATTTATTTTAACTTAGCTTCTCTCTAGTTAGAAAAACCTAGTATGTTCAAACTTAGAATTTGTTAGTAGTAGGTTTATTTAGAGGTAGACTGTTTTTCTTAACCTCTTCCCATTTCCCCTTTAATTAGCATGATCTGCAGGTTTCAGCCACCCAACTGTGCAGATTATAGTATCTAGTAACTTTTCAGGCAGCTCTGCTGTGTTGTCTTTGGCTTCCCTTAGGGTCTAACATATGGTTTGTTAGGATTAGTCAGGTATTTAAGAAACTTTTCAACGGGTTTCAGAAAGAGAAACTTAGCATGGGGAAAAAGTTAAAACTATTGCCTGCAGACTAGACATATTTGCAAATGGAATACTGTGCTGTACGAGGTGGTGTGAAAACTTCTGGAAATGCTGTGACCTTGGTCATGGTGGTGTGAGTGCATACATTCCTCTGACTCACTCATGCTGAAAAGCTATGATTTTTCTAATGAACCAAATCCTTCCCATGCTTGCAATTAGTGTTTATTCACTTCAAATAGTGTTTGTCCCCTTCAAAATCACACAATGTGGTATTATTCTATTAGCGGTAAAATACGTGGCGCCAGGCTGTTGAGTTGAAGCGGGTAATATGGTGAACATTTCTTTTTGATGCTATACTCTTGGGTTTCTAATGACAGGAGCCAAGAAAGCAACCAGGGGACAGATTTTGGAGAATAAAAATCTGTGGAGAAACAAGACTCTCATGTTAAGTTGGTGCTATAATGACAAGCCGTACCCAAAGCTCTAGCTCCTGCAAAACAGTCTTTGTGGGGTTTAAGGTAGAGTTTGAGGCTTCCATCAAACAGATCTTGTTTCTCTCATCTCAATTGGATCACCAGCTTATTCCTCCCTCCAGTTCATTTCTGTACTTTATCTATCGTCCCTGGTTCAACTGAAAATGGTATTAGAGAAAGTCAGCTTTGCATTTCTTTCTGTTTCCAGAAATTGAGAGTTGGGTAGGAGAAGCAGAAAGTGTTCTCTAAACTGGCCCTGTGGTTTGGGTCCAGTGAAATGCACTTTGGGACAGTGCCAGTAGCTGCTTTTCACACTGCTTTTTTCTATTTACTGCTGTTTGTTGTGCTTGGCCCACAATGATTTCACTCTACTTTTGACTGCAGAACGGAGTGGTTTCATGAGGGTCTTCTACGATGTCTCCCAAGACATTACAAATACATAGATAATACAAAATTGTCTAATTTCATGCCCCAGAAGATTTGAGAATTGAGCAATAAACATGTAATTAAAATAGTTAAACATGGTGGATTTTTTTTCTAGAGTTTTTATTATGTTGAAGAGTGACAATAAATTCCAGTGTTTCTACTCCCCATCCAGCATTTCAAAATGTTTCAGTAAAAAATGCTGAAATTATTTTGCAAACCATAGTGCTATGAGGAAGAAAAGCAATAAGAAGATGATGGAGAAATCCAGTTGTCTTATTTAATTTCTTCAGAATTTCTCATTCTGTGGTTTTCATTGTCTATTTAGATGCTAATGTTTATGGAATACAGAGTGTTTTGTGGTGCTAATACCAGCAACCTCAGGATTAAATTCACATCAACATTATATAAACTGAAAACGAGGGAAAGTGAAGAGCATGTGTGGAAACAACAAAAGAAATCTTGGCTTCAATATTGGCAGCACTGGTGGAAAAATAGCCCATTATTCTCAAACAAGAAGTAAATGAAAATGCAGAATTTTTTATGATAGACATGCCAGATAATATTCTTAAAGTGCAACCCCAAGTCTCAGATAATGAGATTTGGTCGTTAAGCAAGGAATTCTGAACTTTATCCTTAAAAAATTTTAAAATTCCTGGAACTAAGAGCACAGGGACAAGTTCAGAGGAAATGACAAGGACAAAAAATCCCACAGTGGAGTGTAAGCAGAACAGCAAGTAGAATAGCTGAAAAATGAAGAGACATCTCTGGCTAGAATTTTTTTTCTGTAATGATTTCTCAATCGTAAAATACAGTTCCTCAGTTTCAATTTTAGTCAACAGATTTAAAAAGGAGTGTTTTCACTTTATTTGATCCAAATTTAACTATGCAATTGAGTTGAATGTTTTTAATAAGTAAAGTAAAGCACAGCTGTCTATCGGTTGCACTTTTCTTTGACATCCTGATCTCATGGGTTCCCTGATGGGCTGTGCTTACTGTCATGATACTTATGACATGGCAATTGTGGGTTTCTCATGCCTGTGTGCACAGTGTGGATGGATGGAGTCAACTATTTCAATGCTACGGAAAAAAGGATTTCCTGTCCCAGGCAGGGAAGTGGGGTAAAAAGTGACACAGCTTTGCAGTGAGCACACTGGAAAGAACTGTCACTAATCTGCACCCATTCCTGGGGTTTTGAACCAAAGTGCATCAGCTTAATTTTTTGAAAGTTACAGAAATGTAATTGCAGAATGAAATTTTGGCAATTTCATGCTTCTGTTCTTTAGATTTTTCTTTCTGATCTGAAACAGAATGCTGCTTTGAAACATTGTGACTGCACCCAGCTGCTTAAAGGACAAAACCCATGAAAATAAATTTAGAAATATGGCTGATCAGCAGCATAAAAATATGTCATGAACTGTTCACTGAGCTGAAAGTAAGACTCAGTGTATTTGTGCATCTCTGGTATTCACAGATCATGAGTACCCAGACAAGTGCAAAATTGTCTGATGTACACAGAGCCTGTCTATTGCAGCTTCTTGTATGAGATTTTCTGGAGCAAGAAGTAAAATTTGGTTTTTAATGAAATAATTATAATGAATTAAAACAATGTTGTGAAGTGAAGCCATCTAGTCAGCAGTCAGGAACAACAGCATATGATCGAAATGATGTGCCCCAGGACTTCATGTGTCACATGAACTATCCTCCTAATTGTTTGCATAAGTCTTCAAAAAATTCTCCATTGAAGATACACTAGTGTGAACTGTAATTGCAGTTTGTTGATATGGAATTTACAAAAAACCCAAATAGGTAAATGTCTGAATAAATTATTCTCAGTGATTATTTATTCTTCTTGTCAAACACACTGCAAAAGAAACTTTGAAGGAGACTTTAGTGGAGAATTTTACTTTCATCTAACATTGATAAAATGGATTTCTTTGTGTTTCTAAATGGAAAAAAAAACTACACCTTTTCATAACAGGTTTTCATGGTCTCTGAAATTACTGTTCTATGATAGTAATGCATTGCTGACAGAAAATTTAGTAATGTGAACCAATTAATCCAATTAGGGGGAAAATCCACACTGCTTTTATCCTCAACAAAGTATAAGCAGATATAATATTTGCATGCAGGTTGTTATGTACAAATACACACAAATATGTTACAGAAGAAGGAAATCACTGCATTTTCTATGTCAAACTTATTCTCTGGCTATACTTTTATTCCTGTGGAGTGGGTTTTTTTTGGGTTTTTTTTTTGGTTTTTTTTCCCTCCAATTTCTATTTAAGATGTTGAAAGGGTTCATATCTTTTTGATGCTCATCTAGGAACTAATAAGCAGAGAGGTGTTATAAAAAGTGTTAATACATTAGTAGAATTACACTGATCTCAAAAGCTATAATGTAAATGAGAGCTGTATAAGAAGAGGCTTCTGGATTTTCAATTACTATTCCTCATATGCTCATCAGGGAAGTTATTCTATTTTTTAAAAATAGGGGTTTAAAACAGGGGGCAAATATGCTATTCTGAAAGTGTTATACATCTTTTGCTCATGCTGCTGTTTCTTTCTGTTTGTGTGCCAGAAAGTCAATATTTCTGATGATGGACCTTTTAGATTTCACATTTTCATCTTCCAGGGGTAGTTTTATATTTTTTGAAAACAGAAATAGAGTGTTTTCTGGGAGCTAGCAAATGCTAATAAATTTGTTCAAAACAACAAAGGATTTAATACAGATTTTTGACTTCCAAATTTCAGGGCTTTCAGGTTTATTTCTAAAACTAAAACCATACAATCTGGATAGTCAGGTTTGTTTGGTATAGAGTTGTAACCTGAAATTCTTTTTACTTTGTTAATTACAACAAGTTTTTATAGGGTTTCCAGACTTAATTATCTATTGTTGCTGGTATTTTCAGATAACAAATCTTATAATGCGCTGTTTTATAAGTGGTGGCATTAGAAATCCTTGTACAAAATTCTGTCTGGCAGATGTCATTGGTCTGGTTTTAGGCTGGATGAAGTTTATGTTGTCCTCTGGCATGGATATGTACATTTGGATTGTTCATTTTGAACAAATTACTTAGTTATTTTGAGGGTTGTTTCCAAAAGGGGCATCTGAGTATGCTCATTCTGTTCTGATGGGAGCTGCTGGTTCCAGCACCGGGGTTGTGATTTCAGAGGCTTGAGTAGGTTTGGGTTTAGAGAGGTCACTGTGAAACTGCTGCAGCACTCAGATACACCATAGGCTGTGGTATCAAGGGTCAGGGCTGCTGCTGTTGACTGAACACACCCATGTGACTGGTAAGGCAGGAGGATGGCTGATGCAGCATTAGAGTGGGTTGGTACCATGATTACAATTATTGAAGCCCCAGTGGTCTGGTTGCTGCTGTGCTTGGTGGGGTTGATGAGCTGGGTTTGTGGTCACTGTCTGTAGCTGCTGCACGTGTTTGGTTCTGTGTGCAGGGCAAAAAAAAAAAAAGAAAGTGAACTTGTTTCTCAAGTAAGCCAACAAAGTAGATACAAGCTTGTTTTCTTCAGAGTATGACAAGGATACTGATGTGTGATAAAAATTTCAGGCTGAGCGCTGAGCTCCTAATTGGACCTCCAGCCAATAAACCTTCTTAATTAACTAGACCTTCATGCAGCAAGGAGCTGAGCCGTGGTGTAACCATTCTGCTAGTGCACTTGTCTAGAAATAGCCCCTGCACCAGTGTCTCCAAGTATTTGGGATGGACTCACCTTGTCGTTTTTTTTCCTCCTTTGTTTTAGGTTCAGAATATCCATTAGGTTCTATGCTTTCTCATTTGCAATGTCATGTTACAGACAAGTTTGTGTGCATTGTGAAATTCCAGTCTTAACAATGGCCAGATAGCCATGCACATGTTTTATGTTAGAGGATTTATAGCAATTTTCTATTTCATGATTAAATATTCCACTTTTCTTGATGTAAGACACATGAAGAGAGGATGATATAGGAAATCTGTCTAGTATCACTTATTTTGTGCACCTAATTTTATTACAATGTGTATGGACTCTTAGCAGGCTGATCCATGACTGAAGATTACCTTTCAATTTAGGTTTTTATGAACCAAGCTGCTTGCCTGCCTGTATCTTAGTGTGCTAACAAGATATACTCTTAACAACATTTATTTTTATGAACATCTGGAATTCTTTTCTGTTGGTATTTATTCTGTTGTGATGCATCTTTTTGCTAATACTTCTCTGTTCAGGACAGTGGAATGGCAAAAGTACTGATACAAACTGGTATTTGGGACTTGACCTTGCTTATATATCCTTTTAGAGCTTGAGTAAAAAATCTGCAGGCTCGTGAAGTAAAATCAGATCAAAAAACTACCAGGACCCCAGAAATGGGAAAACTCACACCGGAAGGCCTTGGAAGTTTCAGAACCCATTGCCTTTAGACTTTGATGCTGATGTGAGAATAAAGAAGCCAAATCCTGCTCTTGACCCTGAAATGTTGGATGAGTTTTGAGTATTCTCCCTTCCTGCCTGCTGTTTGCTGTGTCTGTTTAGAGTATAAACTTTTGGGGGGCAGGGTCAGGAGTATGTAAGGCAGGTCAGTGAGCATGGGAGATTAAGAATCTCTGCTGAAGATTCCAGGAACTCTAAGGCTGTGGATTTCTATTAGGATTTGATCCAAATTAACAGACTGCTGTTACTGATCACTAACATATTATTTTCTTCTCCTCTCCTTGCTTTAGACTGTGCCATGTGCCACTTTTCTCAGCTTTGGCAGTATCTAATTACATGTTTAGAACTTGCTAAATTGGCAAAAAGTAGTCCAAGGAAGAAAGAAAAATAATATTTTTTAATGCCACTGTGACAGTGGTCTGGAAAAGCTTTTCTGAGGGATCACGGAGGTCTGAAAAAGAAGAAAACAACAGTGTTGATAAGAAAGGAAGACTAAAACCTGTTGTCAGCAGAAAACTCTTAGTTCTTACAACGATAAATTGTGTACTAGGGAATGGTGCATTCATGTTTCTCTCCATTTTAAGTAGCTTCATGCAGGTCTCTAGAACATTAACAGCATAAGGTAGTGGTCTAAACTCTGCTATTGACACACGAGACATTAGTGTGAATATATTTCAGCATTTGATAGTAGCAATGTAGCTCACTATTTTCCACATCCCTCGTACTTTCATCACTTCTTTGATCTGGAAAAGTGCAGAGCAACCTGGGAAGTTATTAAGAAAACTCATATTCCAACAGTTCCTACTTCAATTAATCTGTTGCATTTTATTTTCTGCGGATTACTGGATGAGACACAGAAGGAAGGGAACATAAGGTTTTTTACAGATTATTAATATTTTACATCTTTTTGAGTTGTTACTGGAGTTTGCAAATACAAGCAGGAACAGTAGAGCTTTTTAAAATACCCAGACTTGGAGTTTAGTGACCACTATCACCGACTCACATAACAATTCTATATGAGTCATGGAGAACCATATGGATATTTTTCCCTTGACTGCAAAGTAAATCCAGTTTCTGGGAGCAGATGCTCCTTTGACGAGGCTCTGCCGACAGAGTGGCAGTTCAGCGGTGTTGTGGGCTAGCTGTATTCAAAGAGAAAGTCAGCAAACCCAGTGTGGCATCAAGAAAAAGACTGGTTTTTTACTAAGAAATCAAAGTAGTGAAAAACTACTTTGAAATCTTGCACAGACTGTGCAAATCCAAGGTGTGAGTATGTGGTATGATTAATTGATCTGAAGATGTATTTGGGCAAGTTCTAAACGAATGAAGTATAGATAGGGGATTCCTTCTCCCTGGATTAAATGTTCTGCAGATAAAGGTAATATAACTATGCTTTTGATATTTGAAGAAATTCATTTAGCAAATCAGGAGAGAAGTATTGTGCCAATAGTGTCAAGGTTGGAGGAGTTTTTAAAAAATACACATCTGATCTTTTGCCTTCTAAACTCTTCTGCAAATTTTTGTTTTAAAACTCTAGCCTTTAATAAGTGGAGGAATGGAAAGTCATTGAAAGAAGTGGAAAAATGGGAAGGAAAAGTGTCCAGGAGAGGGGTAAAGAGCCAGTACTTTATTACATATCCTTGAGGTGTCATCACAAAGACAAATGAAACTGTCTTTTGACTGAAGTTTGACAAGTAATTTGGTCAGCATATGTACCACTGGAAACAGTAACACTATGCACTAAGAGCAAGTGTGTATTTTCAGTGTTAGCAATGTTAACCTGTTACTTGTAAACAGAACGAGGGAAAGTCAGAGGACAAAATCTGTGTTAGAGAGCCACGGTGCCAGCAGGTTTGATATGAGTGGGACTCAAATGGTAGCAGCCTGTGCTCCCAGCACAGTCCCAGAAATGCACATAGCACAGTGCCAGCCAGGCAGTCTTTATGGTATTATTGAAATTTCTGCATTTCTCCTGTAGATAACACACTATTTCTTCTTGTCATTGTGATGAAGGCAGATGCTGAAGCAGATATTATATTGGAACCTTATTTCCTGTGTTCTTCCAGTGTGCAGTGCAAGGTGAGCCTGCATACTTAACATGACAGTTGCCACCTTCAATTATTCTATTTTGCTGTTTTACCCTGAATAGGATTGCATTGTAACAGCCTCAGCATAGGGCAGGACAGCAGAGCTGAATGGGAGCTTGACAGTGTATACAGGTCTTGTTGGAAGACGCACACTTGACAAAATAAAAAGATTATGGGAGCTTGGTTTCCAAGTTCTCTGGTTTGAAAGTTTTACAGTTTTAAATTTAATCTAGATTTTTGTAGTTAGAAATATTTGTTAAATTGTACTGAAAAGGCTTAAAAAAATTCAGCGTTCTTTGGTTTTTTTCTGCACGCCATATGTGTGGGGTTTTATGATCTTCATCATGTATCTGGGCAGGAAAGCTTTGCCACATTGCTCCTCTAATATTCCATGCTCAAACACTAGAATCAAATTAACTAGGGACATAAAAACAGCTGAGGCACAGACAGGAGTCACAATTCTCAAACCTCAATGCAGCAAAGCTAAGCTAGTATGAGAGTAGGCAAACAAAGCCTTAAATGTGTGAGGAATCCTGGTATAAGCAAGAAGCAGCACTTCTTTATGTTCCTGCAACTCCATTTGCTATGATGCCAACAGCTGCCTGTTATCTGGGAACTAGGCACTAGATCAGTGTTTAACCTATGAAGCTTCTGACAAATTAAATGCTCTCTAATCTGGTTTATTGTTTATGCCAATGTATTTAGCATTGAGCATGCTTTCCTCAAACAATTTGCAGATGTTTCTTTGGGGGAAGATAGGTAGGCTGAGTAAATCCTCTTTGATGTTTTCCTGAAGAAGGTGCTGTTGGCATCCTGACTCTTTCTGGCTTAATCTCCACATGACTGCAGGGCTCTTTCTGTGAGGTAGTAGTTATCTTCTGCTAAGTCTCTATGGTAATGCTGTACGTATGTAGAAATCAGTACTGCATGCTCCAGCATCAAAGGCAAAAGCTGATATCTCTGTGATGAGGTACTTGCTAATATGATACACATCTCTGATAATAGGTAGATGTAATGACAACCCCTAGAGATAATAAGTGGTAGAGTGGCACCACACTGATCTATTCCTATGCAGAAAATAGAGAAAGCATGGGAAATCAACACATTATTCTCACTAAAAAGCCCTCAACCTACATTTGTACCATTTAAATAAGTGGCTCTTATAAAATAAGCAAGGCAGAAATATAAAGCAAAGGATAAAGAAGATGGGAAAATATAATAACTTCATGGTGACATTGTCCTAAAATCACATCTTATTAGTGCTTTGAAAACTTTGCTGTTTGGTGATGTCAGCAGGCTTACAGTGCAGTCACTGAGCCTGAAAGAAGCACATTGTCTTTGATTTGGAGAGGAAGTGTCATTTTGCAATTTCGGTCAAAGACAGAAATACAGTTTTTAAATTTCTTACTGAGTCTGTTCTATTTTCTCTTAATGAGTGCAGGTGAAATGAGTGGATGGAACCAATGAAATACTAAACCATTGCTGTTCCTAATCCTTTTGAGA
This sequence comes from Corvus brachyrhynchos, assembly GCF_000691975.1. Taxonomy (NCBI): domain Eukaryota; kingdom Metazoa; phylum Chordata; class Aves; order Passeriformes; family Corvidae; genus Corvus; species Corvus brachyrhynchos. The sequence goes on along the minus strand of NW_008236196.1, from coordinate 617,713 downwards.
ACTGATTTCTGGATTTAGAACTATTATTAGAAAACTAATACTTTTTATTAGAAAAGTTTATATTACTGTGCCTACCCACAGACACAGAGGAATGTTACATGGTGCCACTCTTCTGGTATTTCTTGATTTATTTCAGTAGAAGTGGCTGACTTGTAAAGAAGAGTAATTCTGAAAATGTAATCAATTTTTTGTTATAATACATCCATAGCAAGATTGTGATTTAATAAAATATATTTCTAATCAAAACAGACTTGGTTTTTTTAATAACAAAACTTAATTTTTTTGTCTAACATTTTAGAGTTTGCTCTAAACATAGTCAATCTTCAGCAATATTTTTTAATGATTGTCCAAAATAAATCCCATAACAATGTATCTCTTAGATTGCATAAGTGTGCAAATACTTCTAGCTTTCAAAATTTGCAAATACAAGACTACACTAATCCTTTTGCCATTAAATTGTGTTAATCACACTACTTGAAAATAACAATATTCAGAACAAATAAGCATTAAACCATTGGAAGTGTGAGTGATAAAATTTTAATTTGCTACACTGAAAGTTAAATTAGTTTAGTAAAAATTAGCACATATTTTTGTTCTCTTTAGAAAATATAGTAAAAGGAATCAATTTTAAATTGTCTTTAAGTGTTGGAACCCTGGGTTCAGAGAATTTAGGTTTCTGGGATATAGTAATATATACGTAACAGGATGGAGGATTTTGGGTGTAGGTTAGTTCTTCTTCTTCCTTCTTCTTTCTTCTTCACAAGCCTGGGTGATCTGGTATAGGTTCAAAAAACCCGCAGCGAGGAACGTGAATGATTAGTTACCGGATTAGAAGTAAAAATAAATTAGTTGGCATTCCATAATTGGACAGTTAGGGATTTAAAAGACCTTGGAAGGTAGAACTCTGGGGCCATTTCTACCTTGTTAATTCAGAGGCACGTTCTGTGCAGCTGCACCATAGATAAGAAATAATAAACATCTGAGTCCAAAGAAAAACTCCGCATCTGCTGCATTTCAATCCAAACTCTGAGTAAAAGTACCAAGAGACAGAGGCAGAGAAAGATAAAAGGAACGGAACAAGAAAATTTAATATTTAAATTGTACATTCTTTACCTTCTCCACTAGTAAAACTACCTGTCTTTGGACTTCAATGCACCTTGAGTCACAGATTGTCATGGAAAAGAGAAGCTGAAGTAGAGAAAGATATGTTTTTACTGTAAGTGAAGAAGATATATTTGATCTGGAAGCTTTCATTGCATCATCTCTGATGTTGCTTTTGAGACTGGTGCTTATTACTAATTTCCATAATTTGGCTATGTTTGCCATAAACATTTACTTCTTTTTAAACTCAGAACATAATTTCTAACCCTTAGGAAGAAGTGACTAGCAGGTTTTGATTTCAAGAGGGCAGCAATGTTCGGTATTCCCAGAGGGTGCTGAGGAAAGGTTCCCTGTCCCTGTAGAGTCCTGCAGGGACTGCTGGTAGGTGCTTTGGAGTTTAGGTCTGATAACTTGTCTCACTGTCCTCTACCGTATTGTGTCACGTGCTCAGGTTTAACATTATTTATTCCAGTTTCTACCTCTTATGTCTCTAAGAGTCACTGTCATTGACTGCATCTGCTGTTCCTGAAGGGCTCCTGATGCGCAGTTGGAACTCTGTGGGTGAGAAGCAGATGGTGTCAATTGTGGTGAGTGTTATGTTGCCTCTTCTGCAGCCTCTGCTGTGGTGCAAAGAGCAGAAAACCTGGTAGGACAAACAAGTGACTGCAGCCACCTCTGACAGCTGCTGCTGAGCATGATGGTATTTAGAAGTCATTGGCCCTAAGAGCATTAACTGTCACTTAAAAGTCACACTGCCTCTTGATAACTAGCACCTGGAGCCCTCTCTTCATTTGTCTGGGGATTTTACCTCACTATGGAAGCATTTAGAATTTTAAGGCACATGTCCAGTAAAGTCAAGATATAATAAGTTAGAGTGTGACCTAAAAGCATGTTAGCTGCAGTGCAGTCAGCTTAGTGTGGACCCTCTCATTCAGAAGCAAAGTACCCATACAGGAATCTAATGAGATTTAGCTAATGTGCTTTCAATTTGCAGCAGTCATTAATTAGTCTTTCCATTTCCTGTGTCTCCTAATCAGTGCAGACTTCAGATCTTATATATCCTTATGTATCTAGTGCATATTGTATGTTACCAGAAGGTTTTCAAGAAGAATACAGATCTGCATAGCCCCTTCCAACCACAGAAAAATATTGCTGTCTCCTCTTACGTGGGGTTTACTTTAAAATACAATTAGGTTCCCTCAGCGGTCCTGGTGTATGGTCTCTATATACAGCTCTGGAAGTTGATTTAACCTCAGTTATTAATCTCAGCAGCTGTTTATGGCATTGTGTAGCAAAGCCATAAGAAATAAAGATTATCCCTTAAGTGTAAAGATATGCAGGATTCTCATAACACCCTAACCACAGGTATGCTATACTACTGTGTAATAGACCCCACACTTAGAATAAAGTTTAAACTCTCTTTTCTCTACCACTATTTTTGTGGGATTTCTTTTTCTCTGAATTGCCAGAAAAGTCAAGGTGACCAGAGCTTTTCCTGATGGCTCAGAAATTTGGGCATAAAATTAAGATAAGCAAACTAACCCCTGCTTAAAATTGTTTGTCTGTGTTATAATGTTAACATCTTTTATATTGGGGGGTGATGCTAATATTTGAGAGATAATAACAAACGCTTCTGTGACCACAAGTTTGTGACAATTTCAGTTCCATGGGTCAGAAGTCTGTGAAGCTTCTTTAGAAACTTCCCTTTATCCCATGGGTAAAGGTCCAGGGTTCAGCAGCACCTGAGCTAAGCTGGTGTCTTCTTTCAGGACACTTTACTCTATGTTGCTTATTTCCAAGAAGCCTGGGGGAACAGAATTACTTTTGAGTCCTCTGTGTATCTGTCAGATTCTGTTGAAATTTGGTAACAAAAAATAAATGGGGTTGGCAGCATGTGTTATTGTATCAGTGAGAATTCTATCAGTATTGTTGGTTTTGCAGGAAGCCACATCAAACTTACAAAATGCCAGAGTACAGATAACTCACTGTACTTTACAAACTGGCCAAGTGATGTAGAATGTACATTAAAAAAATTGTTAAAGGCAGCCCATAGACAACAAAGAGCAAAGCAAATGAAGAGCTATTGTGTAGTGGGTGAGGAAATTCAAAGAAAAAAATACAATAAGCATACAGTTTATACCCTGCTTGTATCAGATTATCTTTTAGAGAATTTTTTTCTATCCCTAAAATTATGCGGAAGTGTTGTTTAAATTAAACAAACACATTTAAACTTATAGTCAACTTTACCAGTCCACTTACATGGAAAAGAAAGAATGAATGAGGTTACAAATACCACCCTCAAAGCAAGAGTATTCAAGGTGCCTGGCTTTGAAGATATTTATATAGACATTATTATAATATATTGACGTTTGTGTGAAAAAATCTCATCATAAATACATTACCTAATAATAAGATTAAATGGAAGAGTAACCACATTTGAAAACCAAAGAATGTCTGGTAAAATTTCCTTTGTATTATTTTTCTGTTTGGCATGAATTAAATGTCTTTGCTTTTAGAAGTAGCTATTACAGCAGTACTGATGAATAGCAAATACCAGGCTGTTTTAAAAAGGCACTTGTGATGATTTTGGGATTTACAGACTGAGACCTTGTCTTTCTTTAGCACACAGTAAATTGCTTGAAACTATACCGAAAAGGCTTTAATAGAAGACTTTGAATATAACAGATACAAATTAGAATGGTTTATATGTAAAGGAAAGTAAAACTTGTCAGATGGGCTATGGTTCCAAGTGCATTAAAAATACAGCATTGCTTTATTTTTATGTTTGAAGCCTTTTAGAAAATTTTGTTGATGGCCTCTTTTGAGTTAGGAGGAGACGCTGTCAGGAATAAAAGAGACAGAAGTATCAGAAAGAGTCTGAAGTTCAGAAATATTCTGTGCTAGCTGCTAAATTCACTCTACAATCTCCCAAACTGCTGGGTTTCAGCAAGCAAGATGATGTCCCACTCAGTTGTCTTGTCTGGGCAAAAAGGACAGTTTGAGTGAGAAAGGTCTCATCACAGGCATAATGAAACTTAAATAATTGATTTCTTAACTTGGCCTCCTGAAATATGCTAGTGGGGTGGGAAGAGGTTTTCCCTAGGACTTATGATGGAGAAAGCTCTGTCTTGTCTGACCTTGGCTGAGAGATGTTAAAAGACTCTTTTTTTGCTGATTTAGCCTCCCACAGTCTGTGTTCAGCAGCTGTTGGAGGCTATGCGTGGCTATCCCACAATTTATATAATTACTTGACCTATCTCAGAGTCATATGAGCATAGGAATATAAAATAATTGACTGGAAACAAGGAACAAACCCCAATTTCTTATTCCAGTCATGTATTCCTTCTACCATCAGATACGATGATTTCTTCCTGCACTGTGGTGGCAGATGATTCCTTTTGTATTGCTTATGAACAACTCCACATGAGTATCTTTACAGGGATGGAAATCCTTTCTTTCCTAACCTCCAGAAAAATTGCACAAACCCTTTCTTCAGTTTAATTTGGAACGCCAGGGCTTTTTTTTGCATTAATGTGTGGTCTTTCAGACATACAAAAGACCCTGGATGCCTTCTCTTCTGAGGTGTTCCTCTGCTCACTGATTATGCCTCTGTGTTTATTACACGGACTCATGTAGCAGTCTGGTCTAAGCCTGTTTCATACCAGATAGAAAAATCTGGAAGCAAAAGAAGAAGGTACCAACTCATGGTGTTCAACAGATTCTGAAGGGGGCCATTAATTCTGAAAGTTTCTGGCTAGATCAGAGAGTGTATTCCTGTCGCTTTTGAAGGCTGGATATTGTATAAGAAAATCATGAGGTTTATCACCAATATTTTCATAGTTCCCATTTCAAAGCTCAGTGCTCCAGTGTCTGGATTTATTCCAGATGCTGCCATCCTTACATAACACCAAGGCACTCTCTCTTTGATCTGAATGCTCGTTGGACTTTAATCTTTCTTTTCTGCCAGTCTCAATAGTTAAAACTCGACTCGTACCCATTGAACTACAGCGTGCTGCTGCCCATCAGTCAGCTAAGTCACCAGAGGCAGTACCAGAGCCAGCACACCCCACATATGAATGTGACAATCACGTTTTCCCAGCTGAGTATGCTCACACAGTGGGGCCTGGAACACAGCACATGGTGTGATTATGGGGATGGAATGTTTCTTTTGGGAACTCAAGGGACAGCGCCACTGACAACAGCAAGTGTATCTCCCTGGATATTGTACTGACTTTGATAATTGCAAAACAAGATTGAGGATCTGAGCTGAAGTGACAAGAAAGCCAAAGACTACAGTGAACAATAGGATTGTTTTCTGTTCATAGAGGAGGCTCAGTTTTAAACTGCTACACAGGTCTATTTCCTACTTACTTATGGGATTTTCTGTGTGAAAATCTGGGATACTATTTTGCTAAAATTAGGCTAAGGCATTTCTGCTGGTGAAGGGGAAGAAGATGACAAAGTGTATGACCAGCCAGCCAGGGAGGAGGAGCATGGGGCCTCACAGTGGTCAGCATCTCTCAACAGCAGTTCTCTGAGGCTCACCAGTGAAGTAATAAATGTTTTTTATTCTGCAGTGCTTCCTTCAGTGCTAAGCCTTCTGCATTTGCAGTGTATCTCTTCTCAGGTTAGAGATGTTGCAAAGGGAATGGCAGTCATTGCTCCTGTGGGAATGTCGACATCATGACAGACTATCTAGCAAAATTATGAATTGCTTGTGTATCCCCACCTCTGCTTACAGGCTACCTAGCTGTAGGTAACCCATGCTGAACATGAAACAAATCAGTTCCAAGTGTGGCTGTATTACCACAGGAAGCACTGTTGTGAGGCTTAGGTGTGGACTTGTGCTCATTGCAACTTGCAAAGCTACCCAGGTCATGCTAAGATGTATTTCTGGTGTCATTACCGTGTTGAGATGTGAAGCACATCTCCATAGTGCAAAGACAGTCCAAGGTTTTCTTCTGAAGCAGTGGTTCACACACAAAAAGAAAGTTTTTTCTTATCAAGGAGCCAACCACAAATATCTGTGTGAGGGGACATTGCCTGCATCCTCCAGTGAATACAAACAGTGGCAGGCAATGCAGAACTGGATCCCAAATGGCTTGCCCAAGGGGCCTGCTTGGCTAATTGGATGGAAATATGTAATCATATGCTTATGCCAGATCTGCATTACTTCTGTGGGTTTTTTCAGATCTTCCAGTAGGGACATAGACAAAGAAAGGAACTGAGGAACTGAAACTGCATCCTAGAGAACAGAGGTGGTCTTTTGTTTAGTCAATGGAAAGTTAGGTGTGTAAATGCAGAGGCTGGCAGTGTTGAAGCTCTGCTACTGCAGATCCAGAATTGCATTTAATTTTTCTTTTCAGATCTTACATGCTCCAAAACTATTCCTTTTCTTCTGTAGGTGATTTTTTTTGACAGTCTGTCTGTATTCTCTCATCCTTAGTTTTGGCTGCCTCGCTCTGTCATTGTATTGGCTGACTATTGCAAATGAGGCACCAGGGTTTTTTACTGGAGAGCACTGTGTCTTTAAGCTTCTGAGAGCCAATATTTTCTGCTGGGGATTTTGTGCATAAATGGTATTTCTTGCATGCTCTTCAAGCTGTATACTCAGTCATTGAAATTATTTTTCATTGCTTCTGTTCTCTTGCCGGGAAAACCATAACAGATTGTCTTGCAAATACGTCTTCATGTTAGCATTCAGATTTATGTGCAAGCATGCACACAGGCAGTAACATAAGCTTCTCCCAAATGTTACTGTGAGTAAAACTTCACCGTCAGCATGTTCACAAGCAACAAACACAGGTCATGAACATCAGTGAACTGAATAGCTTGCATTTGTCCAAATATTCTCAGATAGTTTCCCCAAAGTTTTTAAGCCACCATTGGCAACCCACAGCTTTTCACAAGGAATTACATTCAGATTTTACTTGTCCATTGTTACATACAGGATATGCCTGATGTTTTTTAAAGCATGTGTTATCCAGAGAGCCTAGCTGTTGAATATGAAGTTTTCTAAGGTTATCGTTCAAAATTTTGTTTTTTAGCTTCCAAGAAGCAGAAAATCACAGATGAGAGTGCTGTTCTGTCTACCTACCTCAACTTGAATTGGTCACTGGTATATGCTGTGATTATCGTCTTGCCAAATAATGAGAAATGGAGACAGTTGAGAACCGACTGACACTGCCTACCAGTTGTTAGTGTCATTTCTTCCATATGCCCAAAGGCATTATTTCTGAGTCTAACCAATGGTCATTTATATTTATAAAACTGCCTGTTTGTTAAACTGGGGAAAAAAAAAAAAAAGATGTCTGAAAACTGTTTTAATACAGTTTGGGATTCTGCCAGCAGGCAGCAAAGTCATTATTTCTGCTGCAATATAGGATGCACAAAGGGGCAATGGTCTTGGTGTTTCTTCCCTTTTTTTATAGGCTGTCCTATTTGGCATTACTGATAGAAATGACATAGACAACTTGGAAGGCTTTCCCTCTTTGTCCTCCAGATTTACAATACCTTTTTGCAGGCAGAACTCAAAGGCCTTTGGAAAGGGTGTCAGCATCATTAACTTCACTGCACAGTGAAAGTGCAGAGGCACAGCCATGCCCTCCTCTAGAGGGTATTTTGTTCAGTTATTCAGTGGAACAAAAAGCAGACTCTTGTGAAGGAAGATCAGTCTCTGCCTGATCTCATGAAACAGAAGAAGTGATTAAGTGGCATAGGTGATAGAGGAACAAGAAGATCCTGTAGATCTGCTGTAGAAGTGCTCAGTAGCTTAAGTGTGGGAATGGGTTAGCAGAGGACTCCACTTACTGCATCTGTACCTTCATATTTACTTTTTGTGTGTGCTGATGGAGAGATTTGTTTCTCCTCTTACTCAGCAACATGATTGCTCCCTCATTCCACCTGTTCTTTCAGTAAGAGATGATGAAAGAGAACACAAGGAATCCTTGCTAGCCCTCTCTGTTTGGGTGGTGCAAATCTAGATGCTGAGGTGCCAACAGACACTTCCGTGTCAGCACTCTTGTACAATGGGGTAGACAGGTGCTTTTTGGCCTCTTTCTTCTGACTTGGTGTACACTGTACAGTTTTCCACCAGGTAAAGCATTGTAGAGTTTTCTTCTCTGCATTGTGTCAGGAGTCTAAAACAGGCTTGATTCAAGACAAATGAGTTTGTAATGCTAAGCATAGCCAGGGACTTCTTTCCTGTAAACTGAAGAAAATTTGTCATAGGTGCCATGATAGCTGGCAAACAAGTGTTCTTTGATGAATGATACTGATTTTCAAGAAGATCCTTAAAGTTTGATTCTGTATTGTGCTCTGTTGCAATGTCATAGTGCTGGGCTTTCTGTGTTGCAGCTTATCACCACCCCAAGACTTTATACGATTAAGAATTTCCTTTTAAAAGAAGTCTTGCATGCAAAATGATTTGAGTATTGCTGCTTAGGCCATCTGTAAACAGCACACTGACATTTCCTGGAGTTAACAAATGGTAATTAGCTTCTACTACTATTTTAGACATACAAGTTTTTATAGTTTATAACCACAGTGGGTTCAGTTTTCATTTCAATATTAATAACCAATTATTGAAACATCTACTTAATAATTTTAAATGTCATTAACTTTATCAATGTGCTGCTGATGCAAATTCTGGCTTTAGATAGGGCCATTACTGTACTGTTGCCAACTGCTATAAGACACAAATTTCAAGGCTAGAAGAAATATATTAGAAACGTGGTATGCAGATGGTGAGGCTCTCATGGTATTTTTGGGCCCAATTCATAAACTGCCTGAAAAAGAAATCTGAGTGTTGGGTATATTTAAGTGCACTCTAATTTGTGTATGTTCATGGGTAAATCCATATACTGATATTGATGTAAACAAATCCGCTAAATAATCCCAAGGATTAGTTAAGTTCACATCTTTTAACAGAGTACAGCCTAAAATAGAAGATCAATTTTCTCCCTCTAACTTCTGATGTAATTTCTATGGAAATTTTCCCCTTCAGAAGTTGTACAACCTAAGCTTTTTGATATATGATGATGATTACAGCCTAGGTATATAGGATATGTTATTAATACTTTTTGTGGGGGGAGGGGGGTTTGTTTCTTTAGTTTTCTTTTTCCCTCACATTTTATCCTCTCTTTTCTCTCTAAAGTTTTAAAAGTCCATCTCAGCTGTGTTGTGATCAAACATTTTCTTTCAATCTCTTCCAGTGAGATAGTTAAAAGATTTAGAAATTATTTTCCATGGTATGCTTTATACCTCCACTCCTTTTCAACAAGGTGAGTCAGTGAGGAGTGGTGCAAGCTAAGAAGTCTATCAGTTCAGGTTTCGGTCCTAAAGGTATCAGCTTGGGCTTATAACAATATAAGGTTCTTATTGTCAGAAGTTAACATTTTTGACAAAAAATTCAAGAAGAATTTCTACATCAGTTTTCTTTACTTTTTTCCCTAATAAAGAGAGAAAATTTAAAAGAAATCTACTACTCCTCCAGGACTTCACCTGCATGCACAGTGGATGTTAACACTGTGCAATTACCTACTATGACACAACCAGTGCTGCAAGGCTTTATTTACCATGGTTGATGCACTGGTTGTGACAACTTTATTTTCCCCAATTATGCCTTCGTGCATGAGGACGTGAGAATAGGGCTATAATATGCTTGATTTGCCGTTGTTTTTTTGGAAGGATTTGGAAGAGATTTATAACCATGTAACTGCTTTTCAAAAGGTTAACATACTTAAATGCCTTTGAAACTCCACTGTTAAATCAGTAATAGATATTTGCATGACTCTTTCTTACAGTGAGAACTGGTCTTTCAGGTCACATGAGTGCTTTTGAAATTTTTAGCTTGTATCATTCTTAAAAATACTTACAGAAGAAGTTTTTAACTTAACCCCCCCGCCCATGACTGAGTTAAAAGTCCAGACAGGGTAGCTGGTTCAAAGCCTTGTTTCTGGTGGAAGGCTGGATGAACTCCATCAATATTAAGATTTTTGGCTTTGGCCTTGAAAGGCTGAATTTTCTTGGCATATCAAAACTATTTTTCTGCAGTGATATTGGCACTTTGATGCAAAATGTATATTGTGAGTGGCAGTTGATTTTGTGATGTTATAAGTATGCAGTAGGCGGAGATGTGCCAGGGAAAGGCTGCTAGTAGTAATCCAGTGGAGAAAAAAATCTGGTAGCAAAGTGCATAACAATTTTGTTTTACTTGATTTAAACCTAAAGGGCCATGCACTTAACATTTACAATGAAGAATATGTATTTTTAGTTTTCTCTTCTGCTTGGTAAGACAGTGGCACAAATGTCATATAAGGCATAATTCCTGTGAAACTAAGAGAATGAGTTTATAGAAGTTATTTCCCTAGAACTATAGAAATAACAGAGAAGAAGGGACATATATTAAGTCCATAGGCTTTTCACGGTGCTACAGAAAGTGGATCTTTAGCTCTTTCCATCGTGGAATGGGAATGGAAAGAAGCATCTGCCAGCCCATGAGAAAGGGTAAAGGTTCAGTTACTACAATGGTCAATGTGCTGTCACAGGACTGTACTCAGGTCATCCTGGGAACACTAATGTATAACTGTGTTATTATGGCAACTAATGCAAATGTTGAATAGCAAACAACTAAAGGACTGTTTTCTCAGTAGAGACCTGCCTCTACTGGAGACACTGGAGGTTCTGTGCCATATGGAATATTTTTAAGAAGCATGGAATAGGGATAGTCAGTCTAGATAATAAACTGACAGTGAAGATGTGCACAAATATCTCACAGTGTCAACTGTAGAATGAATAATGATGAGGCCTAATAATAGTGATGGTTGTATGAAAACTGTCAAGTTATGGTTTCAGTAGCAGACAAAAGGGCAAACTGAATGTGAAGAATTACCAAAAGAATAAAAAGGAAAGCAATAATTATGCCATTTTCTAAATCTGTGGAGCACTCACACCTTGAGTTCTATGAACTAAGGCTGCAAAAAATGTACAGAGAAGAGAACATGATCAAAGGTATGGTATTACTTTTGTATAGGAAAGGGCTACATAGACTATTACTCACTGAGATTAGTGAGGAGTGATAGAGATCTGTACGTATATCTTTACAAAGACAAGACGAATATGGGTGCCTGTGCAGTTTTTCCTTAAAACAAACAAAACCCCCAAAGCATTAAGAGAATATTTAGTTCATTAGGTACTAGTTCAAAACCTGAATGATGGGAAGATGATTTTTCATCAAATATATGACTAAACTGTAGAATACATTATTGCAAAAAACTGTGGATGCCAGGTCTTGGGATGACTTCAAAAACTAATGGGACAAATTCATGCATGAGAGATGCTCTTTATGAGCAATTAAATGCGGAGATGCCACTGCCATCAGAGAAGCTCCACAGCTGATCTGTAGATGGCCAGAAGCTGTGAGAGCATGGTGAGGCAGCAGTACTGCTCTTACATTCTTTCCTAACCATCCACTTTTAGCCACTGCCAGAAGCAAGATTATGGTGTTGGTTGTTTTCTCAGTCTGGTGCTGTCAGGTTAGTCTTAGCATGTGCTGCTCCGATACGCAGAGACTCAGTTCAGGGCAGCAATGTGGACACTGTGCCATGGAGCAGAGAGATAAGAGGCACTGTCCTGTAATTATGATTTGTTATTGCGGTAGGTTTTACAGTTGAGCAACTAAAATGATGAAGTAGAAAGAGGGAACATTTTCGATGATGAGGTTGGATTAATGACTATGGGATGTTGCAGTTAAAAGCATAAAGGAACTTCATAATGGTCTGTGAACTGTAGTCTCTGCTGCTGGTGGTACCCTAATTCAGAAGTTAAGGAAACAGTGGTGATGTACTTGAGTTGAAGATAAAGTTCCCACAAATGCGGTGTAAAGAATGGTACAGAAAAGGAAATTTTAGTTTGGTTAAGGAGAATCAGTAGAAATAAAAGGTCTGATGGGAAAAATAGCATACCAACAAGGAAATTAAAAGACCATTGATAACGCACAGGGGAATTGAGAAAGACTTCAGAGGCAGTTCGTAATTCTGGCATTAATTTATTAACTTTTGCCTATTTATCTGTGTGACCTTAATGTACCTTTAAGGTAGAGTTTTGTTTCCTGGCAATGAAAATTCATTTTACTGAATGTAATCCTTCTCTGATTAAATTTCAAGTTGTTGGTTAATAAGCAGAATTTGGCAATTAGATTTTTTTCAGATAAAAAAAGGAACAAAGAACCCCATGAAGAAAAAGGAAAGTAGGAGAGAAATGTATTTAAAAATATGGACATGAAGCTCTGGAAAAATTAGTGTTAAAATTTTCTGTGTTCAAGTATCATCAGTCAGGGAAGCACGACAAGTTGGGATGGACATGAAAAAGGCCTTTTTTTTTTTTTTACTGATACAATTTCCTGTCAGTCTTCCCAGTTCTCTAAACTTGGTGGTAGAGTATGTGGGAATGAGAACTACCTGCAGGGATGCTGGCAGGGCCCAGCTTTGGCAAATGGACAGCCAGGAAGCCAGGAACCACCTGTAGAAGTAATTTGTCTGTTTGTTTTTTATTTTTCACATACCTTTAGCAACTTTATAATATTTCCTTTGCATCAGAACAGAATTGCTAAAATATGCTGGTTTGAGGATTTTTTTTCCTTTATCAAAGAACAAGGTATTTTTCCTTGTGATGACTTTTTCTGACATTGAATAACTGGCGGGCAGGTGGCTTGGGCATAATAGCGTTTGCCTGGCAGAAGATGGAAGCCAGACTGCTGTTCTCTGGCCACATTCTGCCTGGTTAATTGACCCACTGTCAAAATATTTGCTTGCTTTCTTGGATAAAGAAAAGGAAAAAAATAAAGAGAAGCCAGGATAGAGGAATAAAATAGGTTTAGCCCATCAGTTTTTTCCACTTTTTAAGCAGTGTGCACAAGGAAATAAATTTGAATCTTAAATGATTTTTCTTTGCCAGACAGCCCATATCAAGATCATATATTGATTACAGCTTGCCTTTTTGTGCTCTGATGCTTTTATTGACTTTTCTCTTCATTGCCCTCTTTTGCAGTACCAAAGTGATTGGATCAGTATATCTTCCCTTTGGGATTACATGAGAAATCTCAGATTCCTTACAGATGCATATATTAGGTCTCCAAATACTCAGTGTTCACGTAGAATGAACAAGAAATAAAAAATTTTTAAAGGCGAAGGTGAAAGACACTCTGATGAAAATGCTTTTTTTGTCCCTATCGAAAGATCTGGAGATCTGTGAAGAAAAGCAGGAAGCTCTGTTTACAGCAGACTTTTCCTCAGAATAGAAATATGGCAGGACATCTTAATGTCCATGGATTTTCTGTTAATCTGTGCAAGTCTGATGAGGTGTGCTAGTGTTACCTTTTTTTCCCCCTTTTTTTCCTTAATTTGGTAGAGAAACGTCGCTGGGTTGATTCTCTTTTATATTTGGGCTCCCACACACCAGAACAGAGGAGAATGTTGCATTTTCATGTCCCTCCATATTACCAGGGAGGGGGTGATTTCTCTAAGGACAGCAGGTATGAACTTCTGAACACCTCAAGTTGTGTGCTTAGTAGAAGCTGCATTTACTCAGGACTTTAGCTTTCCTGTCTTACCTTTTCCCATCAAAGGAAAGAAGTGCTGGTCTTGTAGGTAATGAAAGTTATAGAAATTTCACAGACAGTGGTACAGCCTTTGTTTTATTGGTAGCTGGGTGAACATTAATACAATGTCATGTTTTGAAGG
>NW_008236196.1:557268-603819 GCF_000691975.1 Corvus brachyrhynchos | reverse complement strand
GAAAGAGGAGGGAGGGGGCATGAGATGTGCCGGTCTGGTGAACACAGGCCTTTGGGATGCTGCTGAGGACGCGACGTTTCTAGGTTAAAAACCACTCTGGTTTTCTTCAGTGTAAGCTAATACTTGCCTCCTTTAGTCTTAGGTAAGCCAGTTATAAATCTTCTCCACTTTAGTATGTCAGCACTTCTCAGTTCTTAATATTTTTGCTTCACACAGTTTCTGTGAGGTAGGTAAGCATGAGTCTATAGATACAGAGTGGCAGAATCTAGTGAATCGTTGAAGCAATTGCTTCCTGTGTGTGGAAAGGTAAAAAGTAAATTAGATTACAACAGTATCACAGCTAGAACAGTCTTTTCCGTATTCAAATGTCTTTTAATCAACCCTTTGCCTTTTTTTCCTAATTGTAAATCAGGGCCAAAGAAGAATGTAGGTAATGGGCACTTGAGTTTTGCAGAAATACCTCTCCAAATATCCCTTAAACGGCACTTAATGCTATGGTTAGATTGACAAGGTGGTCCAAGTTTGGACTCAATGATCTTGGAGGTATTTTCCAACTTTAATGATTCTGTGATTCTGTTCTATGATAACTGACATAATCAAAATGTCGTGGGAGATCCTGCTAGCTACCTGACTGTTAAGGCAGATTTTGGATTCCTGGAGTTTTTAGAGAAAACAAGTCAGCCTGCTTCTCTTAGCAGTTCTGAAAAGCATCTTTGTGGTGTCTTACATGCTACATGGTGGGGAAAAAAACAACAGCAGCTGAAAGCTTAAGAAAAGTCCTGTTGAAAGATTGCCTCAAGTCCCATTTAATGCTGCTATGGCAGAGCAGCCTGTGCTTCCCAGTAAGGAGATTGCAGCAATAGAGCAGCTGCGTGGCGCTGGAATGAGCACTGGAGCTTTCCATTGCTCCTTGGGGTACACGGTGACCCACCACACTAATGTGAGACAGTAATTGCCCCTCGCTCTCTGCTCCTGTGGGAACAGAAAATCAGCACGAGCTAAATGAGCAGTGAGAAGCACCATTATTTCTTTCCTTTTCAGAGTGCCCCGAGCAGCAAGGATTGGATCGCTGTCTTAAAGTAATTTAACACTTCACCCAGGGAAACGCCCAAGTGTGGATTTAACTATAAGCAAGCAAATAATCCCAGTGGAGTCACTTAAGGACCCTGTGTTCAAATGCTTTGATGGAGTGGAACCTGAGCTTGCAGCTGGCTGGTTGGAATGTCCTGTGTGGGCCTTACACTCAGGCCTAACAACTTAAGTGGTTCATAGGCTCTGAGCAGCTCAAAGGATATGCTAATTCTTGCAGCATTTCCTAATTGCTGGTATTTTAATCAAATTGCTAGTGGTTGAATAACTAATGCAAAACTCACTGATGCAGGGATACTATGAAGCTATTAGAATTTTTTCTCTTCTCTGTTTATTTCCATATCAAAACTATTAATGGTAGTGGCCACTGCCCAATGAGTTCCCTTTAGTGCTGTGTGAGCTCCCATATGACCCTCTGGAACTGATTTTCCTGATGGTGAAAGGCAAAAAACCAGAGTGCCTACTAATCCCTTGATAGGGAGCACAGCAGATTCAGGCAGTGGAGGCAGCAGTGCTCACCCCAAGAGTCTTAAAGGGTGGAGCTGGCAGCCTATTAATTTAATCAGGTTGCAGTCAGGCTCTTGCCCTCTGGTACAAGAGCAAGCTGTTCCTGTCTGCCACTCAAACTGACAAGCTGTTTCCCTAATAATTAATTCATTAAAAAGTAATGAGTTTGTCAAGCTAAAGAGGTGGTATATGGTACTCTAAAGATGGAGGAGGAAACTGCTAACAACAATAACCAAAAAAGATTACTTGAGCTCTAAGAAGGTGTAGTGGGATATATTTCTTTCTTCTATTTTCACATCTGGGTAAAGAAAAAGGTAGATTGTTCCACAATAATTAAAAACTAGGTGCAGATGATCTTATAGACTGTTCTTTTGAAACAGATTTCAGTGTTTATCCTATTAATGCATTAAAATTAATATGGATTAGAATATGGATTTTTTAAAAAATATGAGATGTTTTCCTAAGATTTTAAATTTTGTAGTTTTTTACTGGATAGGTTTATTTCTCAAATATTCCTGGGAAAACTTATTTTTAACTTAGAATCTTCTGGATGCAATATTATGGATTTATAGTATTGCCCTTTTTCTTACTATTATTCTTTACTTTTGCTTTTCTCTTCTATTTTTTCCTCTTTTTCAGGAAGCAAACATTTAAAAAAAAATGAATCTAAAATCTGTAGAAACAGATTTGTCAAAAATCAGAAAAACAACTTCAGAAAAGCAGCAAATCCTTTTTAAACACAGTTCCAAACACAAATATTTCAACCAGCTCTAGTTACAGTTTTGACTAAATGCACTGTGCAGGCCATACTGGAAAGATAGGTTTTAGCAAAGAACGGGTTATCTTAAAAATTAAAAAGATCAATAGAACTGTTCAGGAAGTAGGAGCTCCAGTGCGGGAGCTGTTTTAGGCTTAGCCAGTGGAAAAGGGCTGGAAAGATGTATACAATGCCTCCTCTTCAAGGGAGGAAGGAGAAGGAGGAATTGTACACACTTGCTTGATGCAGTTAGGATCTGTAAAAATCAGCTGGCTGAAACCTCAGCTCTTGCAAACTGAGCTTACAGCTGAAGGCACTCATATTCACTCCAGCTGTGAATGTGTCCCTAGGAGGAATAACTTCAGCATGGTCTTTCTTAGGAAGGTATCAGAAATATCTGACTGTGAGAGTGAAGTCTGTGTGTGAACAGGAGCATTTTCAAAGTTTGTCACTGGCCAAGGTGAAACATTCAGTTGAAGATAACTGGAATGACTAAGCCCCTGGAGCCAATGGAGAGCCTTTTAATAACCCCCTGGTGTTTTGCTGACCCATAATATGTTGCTTCTGTTCACTTCCAGATCAGCTTCTGGCCCTGCTCCTCCCCTTTCTATCCCTGTTACATTTAATCAGCCTGAGTACAGTTCACAGCTCCAGCTGTATTGATTCTTAGAACAGATTTCAGCAGAACCTAAAAAACGAAGCGTAGGCTGCTCCCCTCTTTCTTCTTTGACTGATGCTTTCTTTTACCCTACATGACAAAGTGATAGATGTACTTAGTTAACTTTCTGCAAAATCATTAATGCCACCCTTGCCGGTTGGCTTCCCAGGTATTGGTTAAATAGCTGTCATGTGTTTGTTACCTGAGACACTGCAATGCTGTACAATCAGACTGTTCATTTTTTTCCGAGGCTGGTCCTACAGAACTGGTTTGAAATGCACAGCTAAGGGAGATAAAAACTAGCACTCTTTCAAGCAATCAGATTTTTCCTGGTTTTGCCTCAGATTAAAGCTGCAAACTGATGAAAGTTCACTTGGGAAAGCTGAAGTAAGCGCTCCAATAAGATTCTCCTGAGGTATCTGTCTCTCATCCCCCCATGCGATCAGGGTCCACAGCAAAACAATTCACAACTACCTCCCCAACACCCTTGACCCTTTAAAGTTCCTGAGGTCACAGGACCTGCTGTATAAGTGACTGCTCACCAAAAGGTCATCTGGTCTGATTCGTGATATCCCCACTGAACTTTGCCTTCACTCCTTCAATCCCCATTGAATTCTAACATTTGATAAGTGCTGCTGTAAGTGCTCTGCCAAAGCTTATTATCCCAAGAAAGGGGTTACAATCTCAGTCTTGAAACTGGACAATTCCATCACCAGTTTCCACAGAGGTATCTTCATCATGATTAAGTATATGTCTTTTTATTCATCTGACTTATGTCTTTGAAGATTACAGAGGCTTGTATTACTCTGTGTTTTTTCCCAGTGAAGATTTTATATAATAGTCAAAACATTTCTTGCAGTTTTGATAAACAAAACAATTATGAGTTCTTTAAGATTTTCCTTGTAAGATATTTTCTACAACCCTAAAGTTGTGGATCCTTTTCTATACCTTACTTCATTCTGTCAGCATCACTTGAAAAGTATGGAAAACAGTATCTTACTCAGCTTTACAACCAGCCTACAAAATACATGGACAAAGGTAAAAATCCAGTATTTCTCCTTTGTCCTACCCTGTTTATATAGTAAAGACTGTAGACTGTTTTCATCACAGTGGCAGCTCATTTACTCTAATTCCTAAAACTCTTTCTAGTCTTGTGGAGAGAGAGGAGAGCCCTCTGCGTTGTATGTTAGTATGCAGAAATTCTGTGTTCAAATGAATTCAGCTATCCAGATCCAATGTGTTTTCATTTATTTTTTATCTAATTTCATAATTATCTTGTAATTGCTTGTTATCTTCTAATCCATCTACTCTTCCCAACTTTTTGCAGCCAAGAGCAACCAGTCTACTGCAAATCTAGTATCTAGAATATCCAGCAAAATTTCTTCATTTCATGAGGATTTCTGACTAGCAACTATTTTTTGAAAGATGCCAATTACAGAATTATAAATCCATGCGATATATATGTCATTAATAGTGATTAATAAAGACAGAAGCATCATAGTGAGGCTTCAGTTACCTGGCATCTGTCTGATGTCCCACATTTTGAAGAATACAGAATGTTTGAAAAGTTGTACAGCCTTCCCAGCTGTACTGTGACTGTGCTGCCTGTGAAAAATGTTGCACAAGGAGAAGCTCTACTCTGAGAGATGGGCAGGGAGGAACTCTTTGAAATTCCCCAACAGCAAATGCAGGGTCCTGCACCCTGGGAGGAACAACCGTGGGCACTGGTACAGGCTGGGGGCTTTTGCATGGGTGGGCAAA
Organism: Corvus brachyrhynchos; assembly: GCF_000691975.1. NCBI lineage: Eukaryota > Metazoa > Chordata > Aves > Passeriformes > Corvidae > Corvus > Corvus brachyrhynchos. The sequence continues at coordinate 599,047 of NW_008236196.1, read as the reverse complement.
AGCACTAAGATCTGGTCAAATGTAAAGATAAAACCCAAAAGTAGTTACATAGGTGTTTTGTTGCTTTGTATTTGTAAGTTCTGCAAGACCAAAAACTGCAAACGTGTATTTCTGGCCGAACTTGCTATATTATTTTGACACAGACTGTTGATTAAATCCAACACTAAGTGGACCTAGCGGCACCTAAACATCTCAGAGAAGTTTAGAAAGCAAGGGGGTCTCACTGAAGCTCATAACACAGCATGAGGGACCACAGCCTATATTATTATAATAGAATCCATTGTAACAGATCACAGAGTTGTTGCTTGGATACTGCATTGGCAGTGTTTAGGTATTAGCAATAAAACAACTCATAATCATCCACATAATGTGTTCTACTTCTTGTGTCTGGCCAAGAACCTTCTCTCAAATGCTCTGCTATAGTCAGTCAGATTCTGTTCTTAGAGCTGCTAGTGTAAATTCTTTGTGTTTCTGTTGATGAGCATTATACCAGAATTTTACAGATAATTTCTGGTGCATCACATTCAGTGCATCACATTCAGATCACAGTTTGAGATTGCATCTACATTAACCAGGTGATGGGAGAGGAATTTTCATACTTTTAAAACTGCATTTCAACATATTTTTTTTAACTTTTGGTTTTTAGTAAAAATGGCCTGAAAATTTATAAGTGAGAACTGTTTTGTACCAAAATTTTCCCCTTTCTCTTCCTCTGCTCCTAAATACTTGGCTGCAAGTTTTGCAGTTTCTGTGGCTGTTGGTAGATGTCTTCTTCCTGACTCCTAGTCCCTTAACCAGAAAAGTTAAGATTTAATTTGGTTTAAATAACAAATTAGTGATAGAAATAAGCAGATTTTTTCATTTTCTTTTTTATCTAACCATTTTGCAAAAGTATGAACCTGATCATGAACATTTTTCCTGAAATGAATGTACGGTGATGACCCACACTTGTGAATAAAGGCTGCATGCATATTTGAGGAAATAGAGACCTGTTTTCCTATTTGAGTGGTACAGGACTGGAACTTTTGTGCAGGATAGATACAAGCCCTATTTCTTATCTTACTATAAGCTTCTTGCCTACAGTGATGTAAAGAAATTTATAAAGTCGGGCAAATTCTTGTGGGTGAAAAATAGCGATTTAATACTTAGCATTAGACATTGGCATTTGAAAACTCAGGCTATACTTTACACTGTATCTTGCACAGGCATTTTGCTTTTGTTTTTCTTGCTGTATCTTGTTTACCTCTCCAAATTTTCTGTGCCATTGTGTTCTGTCTTCTGCCTTTCAGTGTATTTCTGCTGCAGCACCTGGATGTTCAGCCCCTGGCAGCTCCTGAATGTCATTGCTTTGAAGGAACTGAATCCCCTTAATTTTGTTTCACCTGCTTTCCCATAGAGGGTGACAGATGATAAACACGGTGAGGGGAAAGAGCAGCATGAATATTAGTATGAATGTGAGCACCCCATGGCTTGCTGAGAATAATACTGCCTTTACTTTGTTAAAAATGTTATTTTTAAATGCAAAATACAGAGGTCCCTCACATAACTGATGCAATAAATTGGTGTACTGCCTAGTGAACAAACTTTTCTCACTTTGGTTCTTGCTTTTTCCTTTCACTCCCTAAACAATGTTCAAATTCAGCCATTTATATCACATATGTAGCGTGGTATACATGAAGGAAGTAAAGGATCTTCAAGACCTATATGATGCTGTAAGTATAACCACAATGGTTCCCTGCTTTACACCATTCTTTTCATTTTTACTCAGGCTGTTATACCATCATTGCTTCTGTAGTGTCCTATTCCACACAGATTTCTCAGTGGAGTGTCTCTTGCCAGCACTTGTTAGTGTCTTTCAAATGAATTTTTACTGCTGGTCTCTGTCATCCCAGCTGTTTAAGTGGATGCCCATTGTCAGTCATGGATGTCATGCTGCTTGCTATTACCTTGTGTCTCTGCTGAGCTCTGGTATGCACTTTCCTCTTCTAATGTGTGCAAGGAGACCAGCTTTTAACAGTGAGCCCCTAGCTACCATTTCAAGTACATGCCACAGTCTTTGCCTCCTTTTCTTGACAGTATCTCCAGCACACTTGACTTTCTAACAGGGTTAAATTTTTGGTTTGAGACTTTGATAAAGATCCTTCTAAAAACATCTTTTGCTCATTGTAGAATGAAATAAGATCACACTGTGCCAGTGCTGCATATTTTACAAGGCTATACCATCTACAGATTCTGCTGAAGGTGTTGGCAATCTTAGTAAAAATTCTGAATGATCTGGGCTGCTCAGCTACTGGACCTGGGGGATCAGAGCAGATGCCTACCTCGGAGAGCACCTCAGGTCTTTTAAGCAGCAGCTGCATTTGCTGGGAGCTTTCCAATATGTTGCCTATGCTACCTTTTTGATAAATGGAAGGGATTTATTCATCCACAGTGAGTTAGTGATATAATTTTCTATTAATCCAAATGAAAAAGGAATCTATTTTTTTCTGTAGCAAAATCTACTGTTGCATCTACAGTGCCACACTTCAAACAATTTTTTTTTGTGTTCCAGTTACTGATAAAAAGCAGAGATCTATTGCAGGAATCCTCTTGAATTGTTCCTTTAGTTCTCCTCAGCCTGTTCTGAAATTTAGTTGGAAGGTATGTGAGAATTTTCACTAAATTTTGTTCTTTTCTTGTTTAAAAAAATCCAAACATGGAAAAAACTCAAAATACACAAACTGAAGTCACGTCTCATCTTACTGTACAGTTTGGTCCATTGGAAAAATTAAAATGAATTTGTTAGTGCAGAATATGTGGTTATACTGAAGAAAGGAGTATGTACAAATTGCTCCAAACCTTAGAGCCAAACACTGACAAAAAATCAGAACAGACTTATTTTTTTTTTATTGTTTGACTTTGTCTCCACAGATTGTAAACTGCAATGTTCAGGATACGTCCTTGGTGTTTTCTCCCCACAGTGAGTTCTGCACAGGGATTAGATACATCTATTCTTTTGATATGTGAAGTGGAATTTCCAGTATCTTTCCATTATGGAGATTATAGAAGTCTCATAATTGTGTTTTACTTGGCTTTGAGCTTCAGTACACTTGAAAAGATCTATTTCAGTGAACAGGACTACAGCTTGAAACATTTTAGCTGCTTTTATCTGAAGCACTCATGGTAATTATTGCTTTGCATTATTATCTTATTTTCTGGCTATTTATCATTTCATATGGGAAATGACTTTGTGACCAGGTCTGATGCTGAAACAGCTAGGAAAAAGCACAAATAACTTTGCTTCAAAAGTAATCTTATTTCCTAGCCATATTTATGTAGGACCCTTCAGGAACTTAGTGCAATATTTTCCCCTATAGTCAAATTTTCAGTGAGCTATGTGCATGATACAATTTCTTTTGGACTTAGAAGCATATATTTCTCATTAAAAAAAAAAAAAAAAAGACTTAAAAAAATTTAATGTTTGATAGTATCTAGAGACCAAAATCAGAATTGGACTTTTGTGGGCTACAATACATAGCTATGACATGATGGATTCTGCTTCAGAGAATTAACAATTCTGAGGGGAAGATGAGAATCTTAGTTGATCTCAGCTGTTGGGAGAAGTGCTATTTTAAAAGGTTTCTGAACCATTTCAGCTTTTAATGTCCCAGTGTTACCTGTCTTATCAGTGATAAATGGTTAGTACGTCATACTTCTGCAATAGGACTTACAGACCGTGCCGTATTCACTTGTATTTTCAGAATGATGGATTATGATATGAGTCCTTCAATGTTCAGTGCTAGAAGAAACAATGAATCCAACCTTTTTAACAGAGAGATATGTGCTGACGCTAAGTATAAAAGAGCCAACTAAACTATTGGTAGGAAACCTATTCAGTGTTTAATACTTTGGAGGTATTCTTCTCATGCAGAAAAATCTCACTGACCTCAGGGAGAAGGAATTATTTATGGGAATAAGGTTATTGTGTTGGTGTAAAAGAAGATTTACCTTCTAAAAATACAGAGGTCATAAATATGCTTCTCCAAAACAGCAACATTCTGGGCAGTCTTTGTTGTGAACAATAGGCATAAACCAAAATTGTTGACATTGATTTAAAATATAACATTTTACTGAATGGCATGAAAACGAAAAAAAAAAGCCCACATGATAAATAAAGTGTATTTTAAATCATTAAATTACACAGTGGAAAGTATTTATAATGAACTTCTGAGGTGTTGCCAGCTTTGTGCTAATTGGACAATCTTACTTCTCTATTAAATAGACAGATGGATGAAGCAATTCATAAACCACCCATTCTTATTGGCAGTAGTTGGTGTATCAATCGATATCGGCCCACTTGAGAATAGAATTTTAAATATTAATGCACCATTCAGACATATAAACATCTGTATCACAGTCCTGTTGACAAAAAGGTTGTGCTATAAACTGCACTTACTAGAATTAAATCTGTAAATATTCTATTCGAAATGTCATTTTGCTTGTCTTTAAATCAGTGCAATGCAGGAGAAGACTATAACTAAGCTACCAATGATGGCATTGGCAAAATTTAAGTGTTAGACTGCTGCAAAGCAAAGTATTAACTGCATGGTATGTGTGATCCCGCTTCCCAGTGACTAGAGATAGTAGTATTCACAGAAATCCTGCTCTGGCAAGTAGAGACTGTTAAAAAATGTTGTGTATCAAACCTTGATTAGCAGTTATCAATGTTGATTTTAGTTCCTAGTGCTATTGCTAGTAAGTTAGATGTCTGATACTGAAAAATTCCACAAGGGTGAGAAGAGGAGCCACAACTCCTTGTAAATATTTTGTCAAGGAAAATTGTCAAAGAGACATCAGATACTACAAAACTGCTTCCAAAAAAGTAAGGGTGAAAGAAAACCAGAGTGGCGTATACACATTATACTCTATATTAGCAAAAAGATTTTAAGCTGAATCAGAACTATATACGATAAAATGGTCATTTTTTCACTTCTAGTAAGATCTGCAACCTTTACTAAGCATTGGACCACTAATAAAGGAGATGACAAATGCCATATTAAAAAAACGTTCAAGAAATCAATATTGACAGAACGATCTAACCATATATTATCTGATCCATGAGTGCATTCTTTTAAAACTGTCTCAGTTTCCAACATTACAGGCAATAGCAAGAAAAATGTCAGGCATAAGCATGTGTGTGTGAGAATCACCTGCAGAGAGGGCTAAACTGAACAACATGCATTCAGTGAACTCTCAAATTAAAGCCTAGGTGAAACCTAGACTAACCCGCTGAAGATTGAAGACTGAATATTCTCCAGGGAATAGAATTACATCACCATAGAATTATCTATATGACAGGTTAGATGATAATATTTTAATAGCAGCCATTGTACTATGGATTGTTCCTGTGAGTCAGAATTCAATTATTTAAAACAATTTCTGTAAGGTGTTTTTCTGTTTTGATGGTTCTAGGAGATCAGAAACTTTCTGGATTTTGCATTGGATGATTGGTTACAGGAATGTTTGATTAATTCTTCATATCAGAGGTTGAGTTTAGACACTATGAAAAGAAGTTTGTTTTATATCACAGGACACTAGGGATTTATTCAGATGTAAGTATAAAGGAACTTTGAAAATCGTGGAGTGAGGTCTCTCCCATTCCTCACTCTGTGCATCTGCTTCATACAGAATGCAATGATCTTCTGCATGAGAAGTTAATGGCCATTAAAAATGGCCTCCCAGCAGGGCCATATTTTTATGTAACTGGAGATGAACCAGGGTCAAAATCAGTGGTAATCAGCACTGGCAAAAGAAGTACATCACTATGAGAAATAAACTCAAATCATGTAGTGAACTGCACTGAAAAAAAGCCAGCTCTTGGAACCAGAATGAATCATCTACTTGTGGAATTCTTTTATATCTTGGTCATGAAAAACTGAAGATAACTCTCTGGAGAATGGAGAGGTTGTACCTAAATGCTTTTGCAGTTCTTTTTAGATGTGCATAAGATGTTGGGATTCAGAATTCTCTGGTTTTTTACTATGAAGTAGGGCAAATACTCAGGAACATATTCTGAGAAAAAAAAAATAAATGCTTTGTTCTATACGTAGATTCAGATTTCTTTTAATCTGCTGTAGAGTTATGCTTATAATGTTTGAGTGTGGATTCAGGTAGGCTTGGGCAAATAAAGACATGTTCAGATTTAGAAGTGTTTGTAGATAAATAAATGTTTGTTCCAGAGTTTGACGTTGTTTATTAGATAGTTCACTGAATCAGAAAAGGTCCATTTTACAGAAGATCCTATACCATATGATGATGCAGCCATATCCTCTTTGGTGTGCCATTGCAGTTGCTTTATGATCAAAACAGGTCTTGCACATCTTGGGAATTCTATCAAGTCCCTGCAGATGCTGCATTGTGGTATGTGAGAGCTGGGGGAGAATCCTGTCATTCCAGGAGAGAAACCCTTCCTGTGTGACCATGTTTCCTCTCCTGTCTATGGTTGCTATGGAGGCAGTGCAGGGTAATAAGGGGCAATGTTCTTGGGACACCTGAGATTAAGGAGTCTCCTAGAGGAAAGTACAACAAAAGGGTTGCAAGGGTAGGTAAGGCTGTCTTTTCTCACTGGAGTTTCCTCTGGAGCCTAAGGAGAAGCATGCTGTTGGCCAGACTGATCAAGTACAGCGTAGTGGAAATCAAACCGTCCAAAGCAGATGACCACACTTTTCTGTGTGGTCTTTGTCAAAAATTGAATACCAAAAGAAGTGTGATTTTTCCTGGATCTAGCATACTGACTTAAACTGCTGGAAACACAAAAAAAAGCTGAGGCCTGGCTCTTTTCACAGCCTTTCTCTTGTAAAGGGTTTACAGCCTGGTATTCTCTGTTGCACCAAGGCCACTGTCACAGCGAACTGGGCAAATAGCTGCTCTGTTGGAGAGTGTTCAGCTTCCTGCTTGTTGTTGGTGCTTCTCTGTTGACTTTTCTCATGGAAGAAGAGGTGCAAGCATTTTTTAATTGTCATCAAGGACTGAGACTGATTGAGGTAGTGAGTTTGGCTTTGCCTGAAGGCTGTTGGGGACCAGGATCAGAGGCCCCATCTCTGTAGGACTTGGGAGGCCTGCAATGTCTGGAGGAGAGGTTATGTGAAGCATGTTTGAAAAATGGTGCCATGAGTGGCATACTGAGATCTGGAATAGAGGGTTACTCTGCTGACTTGAGGACCTTAACTTCCAGGAGCCTTAGCAAATATTTTTGTTTACACTCTCCCCCCCGACATGCTCCATTTCACAGGGGTATTTCTCCTAGGATGTAGGAGATAAGCTCATAGTTTCTACTCTTCAGAATTTTCAACTCCTCTCATGCTTCAAATTAGACTATGTTCTGAAGCTGGGCATTCCCACATCTGCCCTTCTTTCTTATGCAGTTCTGAAGCATTCTTTAGGATGCATTAACATGGAGGACATGAGTTTACACACTCCCACAAAAAGCAGAGAACCAACATTTCTCAAAATAGGCAAGAATTCTGGCATTTTGATTATTGGGTGTAAAGAGAATATAATTTTCTAAAGCAGGAGTTAAACAATATCATGCCAGTTCTAACAGGGTTGGAAGAAAGGGCAAACAGAGTAAAAGTAAGGTGTAAGACTTGACAGGAGTAGAATTAGGTGCTGACATGTCTCCAGGGTAAGATGACAAATTTTGCAAATGCCTGTATCATTTGACTGTTGACACAGATGCTCACAGAAATCTTTAAGCACAAATTCTTTCTCCAGTGAATCGTTATATCTCTGCTAGAATTAATAATATTTTGTACTTATGGGGTTTACACAGTATTTCCTTTTTGGCAGGCTTTAATAACTGCCTTTTCCATACCCTTAGGAAATGTCAAGAGTTATTTATTACAGCCTAGGAAATGCTGAGGCCTGTGGCTGGGAGTCTTAAACATTTGTATTTATTGCCATTTATCTAGCCACAGTATTAATGTTAAAGTACAAAGAAACCAAGAAGTTACAGGATAGGAATGCACTGGAATTCTTAAGATCAATTTACTCAATCAAGCAGAATACATCCCTGGACAAAGGGACACTGATTTCTGACCAGCAGTTTAATCCCAGTTTTGAAGGATGCAGTAGGAATTAATAGATACATAGCCTACGGATAAAGGAAGGAATTTCTCCCTGGGTAGCAGTTACGTTTGCTACACCAAATATTGCAGTTTGTGAAATCCAGTCCATGCAACTCAAGTGCAAATATTAATATTTGGTTTTAAATATTTTTCCGTGTTACCTAGTAAAAGAAGACACAAGTCTCTCTGTTATGGATCCAATTATTTTGACTACTGGAGAGATGCCTCTGCCCAAACTAAGGTGCAAATGAGATCATACGCCGAAGTCAGTAGTAGGGATTTTATTCAACAGGAAATGTGAGATAGAGTGAAATAGAGAGAAATAGAAAAGAGGGAGGGAGGGAGAGGAGAGAAAGAGAGTGTCAGAGAGACAAATCTGCCCCTGTGGATCCCACAGCAGCCTGTTGGTCCTTCTTCCCTCTGGTCTTGTTGGTGATGGGGTCCTATGAAACACAGATTCCATGGGTTAATATACCTTCAGGTGCAGGTGGGGATGCCATGCACCTCCCTTGTGGGGGCGAGTTTTACCCTGCCTTTTGCTAAACTGTGGATCTGTTGCAACACTGGATCAAGTGCAGTTCTCAGGCGGAAGGCCTTGGGAATGAGGCAGTGGGCTATGGCTTCCCCCTGCCACAGCTGGTTTTCAGGAGAGCTGCTGACTTGGCATTCTTTGTGGATTCATTCTTCTCCCCCCCAGCCCTGTTTACTTCTTAGACCTAAGATAATTGGACAATACTTCCACTTTTATTTTATTTCATCTCAAGTTCCTGTCAGGTGGCTTAACTCACAGTCCAAACTCCTGGAATCCAGGAGGCATGTTTTGGGGCTGGTGGTTCAGTGGTTGCAGACGAGCAGTTGCTTCTTTGTAGAGTTTGCTATAGTGGGCAAAGTGCTTCATTGACCTTAGCAATATTTGAACTATTAACCATTAACATCTCTCATACTCTCCTATTTAATTTAAATGCAATCTTTTATGCAATTATAACCATTTATAATTCATAAAGTACAAGCTGTAATTAACCAGTTAAACTGCAAAATAATTACTTAAAACAAGAAATAAAAAGAGACAAGTGTAGAAAGAAGCAAGTCATTAACTAACTGTGAATGCATTTCAGATGGAAATTATTAAAAGCGTTTTTGTTCTGGGAAAAAAGTCATTCTGGACCAGCTTCCCAACAGTACAGCAGTGGCAGCCAGCCATTTTAAGAGCTTTCCAAGATTATTACTCAGATAACTTGGCTGCAAAAAATAGCAGAGGAACGATCTTTTATCTGCTAGAGTTCCTTGTCAAGCTTATAATCCGTGTATTTTGTTTCTTTACAAGTTCTTCACACCAATACATGACTAGAAGGACAATACAAAATTACATGTGCTAAATAGTGCATTTAGACTAGGTTCTACTAACTGGGTTTCTTTGCAAAATTTGTTATTGTCATATTTCTTTCAGGAGATTAAATGTCTTCTTTTCGTATAGAACAATACCTATTTAGTTAGATCTCTTCAGCATTTATTGCATTGTATTTTCCTTTTTCTGACTACATCTGAAGAGAATAAATCATTTCCCTTTGTTCTCTCATGCACAAAAGCTTTCAAAAATAGAAAGGAAAGAGTAGCATCAGAAAATGAAATAGAGTTCACCTTCAAAGTATTGCATGTGGCTGAAAAGAAAATAATTCTATTTCATGGACTGATGTATTTTCAGTGCTTTTTCTATCTGCAGATTTACTGTCATGTCAGAGAAGTAACTTGAAATCTACAGCAAGGTAAGAGAGGGAAGATATCTGTACTTCCTTCTGGGACATATTATTACCAAATACCTTGAGTCTCTAGATTATTGGTTCATTGGAGGCAGCACAGAGATTTTCTTTGACCTTTGACCTTTTGAGTTTCAAAAAGCCTGAATCAGCAAAACAAACCTCTCCAACCACACAAATGCAAATGGTATCTGTTTAGAAGAGCTCATTGGCCTTGAAACCCAACTAGCTCAACAGAGCCTGAGTATTACTAAAATACAGATACATGGCTTTGAATCACCGAGTATAATACATATTGCACCACTTTGGAAACATTTGGGCTAGACAAAAAAGTGATGAGAAATACTCTTTCATTTTCACTTTCAAGGAGTTCAGTGAGATAACTAAGTTTATCAGAGGAACTAAGAAGACAATGTAATCCATTCTGCTTGATGCTTTTCAAGCTGCAATTAGATAACTGGCAGTCATTCTGATACCAGGCATTAAACCACACATGCCCCAAATCTTAACTGAACTCATAATAAAATTGGTACATTTGGCAAGATCTGAGGAATTCAGGTGTGAAAACGTGCACTTTGAAAATCATCTCTCTAATTTTGAAAGGCCCATTCAGTCTGCAAATCTGTCTAAAAGTGTGATTTGTGCTGAATGAAACATCCACAGTTTAATGTAAAAACCCAGAGAAGTTCCTGGAAACTGAATGTGTACAATGATTGCATTTCCTACTTCTAGTGCCTCCCATCCTAAAATAATTTTTAGGTCAGTTGAAAAGAGGTTTCTGTGGTATGCTGACACTTTCCAGGTGCTGAGGTTAGTGAAAGAGAGACCTGATTATCTTTGTAGATATGACAAGCATGTGAAATTTGCATAACCAACTCTATTTTGCTCATTGCTAGTTCTCTTTTATTCCTTTGATTGCAGCTACAACCCCAGCAATTGATTATTCCACAGAATTCACCCTCATCTGGTGGAAAATCTTCCTAAGAGCAGGGCTGCTGACACAGGAAAAGCACTGGTGGTTTGAGACTGGGTCTAAACTGCACAGTGCTGTGTAGTCCAGAGGCCCCCTACAAAGCTCTGGTCACAAGGACATGGTAGCTGATCTAATATATTATTTTGGACTTGATAGTCTGGGAAGAGAGCTTCCCTAGAATCTAATAATGATAACTAGATATGGACAATTCACAGAGACTGCAGAAGGGATTACATTTTGTCCCAAAACTACTTTGAGGACTCAAGTAGGGCTTAAATGATACAAAGACTTTGAATAAGATATCTGTATTGGACTATAGGAGTTGACTGAAATTTTGAAAGCAATGTGAAAGTCTTTAAAACACCAAAATAATTGTAAGAATGATACTGATATTATGGAACCCTCACTTCTTCACATCTTCAGGGTAACGAGACATTTTCATTAAAAAAAAAAAGTAGTTATTTTCTAAATTATCAGTAGATGTGAGTTGTCCTTCACTGACTTGCAAAATACAACTTCAACTTCGTAGTTATATATCAGCATGCTATACTATTCAGTGGTTGATCTAATATGATATGTGAATTCAGAAAATCAACGTTAGGAACAAATAACATGCCAGTAATATTCTAAGACACCCTCTAATAATATTAGAAGAAATAGGAAAGAAAGTGTTTGTATAAGAAATACAAATTTTATTTACACACAGAAATATATACACATGCATGCCATAGCTGATCTCTGCTTAAAGATGGTATCTGTTATTATGTGTATTTCCTGAAAATTTTGTAGTAATATGGTTCAGTCAGAAATCTTTCTTGGCACACCTGTTCTTAATGCTGTAAATTCAACATAAAATATAGAAAATATCTACATTTTTACCAGTATTTGAGTTTGCTGTGAGTTGTTGTGGTCCATGGTCTGGGGAGGATAATAAGATACAGAAGGACTCTGGTATGTCAGCAGGTGCTGAGTTATAGCAGTTCAATCCATTTTTCTAATCCTCAGATTCCCTACAGAGTGCTTGTGGCTGAAACAATTGCAACTATTTGCTATTGCTCAGCTGCTCCTCCTGGTGTTCATAAATACAGCGGTGTGTCCACATAAGGCACAACCAGTGAGTGCCGCAACTACAAAACTGGGAGAGAGATGCAGGTTTTCCTGTATGATTAGGTGCCTTAAACAGGATGATTCTCATTACTAGCCTGCCTATGTGTGTTAGCAAGGTGTGAGAGGTACTGTGTGCAACCTGACTGCACTTATTTTCTACTGATGAAGAGTTCCCTTGGCTGGATCTTTCATTTGCCTTTGGCTTGGGTATGTGTGGCACAGAAAGGAGGTGAAGAGCATGGGCCAGAGAGCATCTGTGGGATGTTGTCGTCTCAAGGGGAGATCCTTGTACTGAGTGCAGTGGCCTGTGATATGTCCTGCTCCTCTCTGTGAAACGATGTGGTGGTCTTCTACTGCTCTCAGATGCTTAAGGCAGGAACGGCTTCTTGGTATGTTTAAGGTTGCACAGACACATATTTTGGCCTGTGGCATCAAGAAAGTTGAGTGAAGACCAGGTAATGTGCTGTGCACATGTGGTATGTAGCTCTTGCTGTGAGAGAGCCTTTTAGGTTTGTTAGGTACTTAAGGTATTGGACTTAACAAGTCTAGCTTGGGGTAAGGGGATCATTCTTTCATCAGTTTAGACTCTGTTCTTCTCCAGTGCAGTCGTGTTGTAGGTTGTCATAAAAATGAACAGACAAACTGGGAGAGAAATATAAGAATATGCAGGAGAGAACTGAATATGGAGTATTCTCCCTCCAGTGGAGGAATCACTAGCAGAGATGATGACTGATACGTGGGATTCCGATTAAGCTAGTATGATTATGATATAATATTGAAAAAGAAAAGTAGTTGTTCTTTACTTGGCAACAATATACTGTGTTGTGTACTGAACCCTCAATGGAAATACTGATTTTTGGAAGCCTGTTTTTAAAATAAATCATTGCTAAATCATGCTTGACAAACATGATTGACTCCTATGACAAAGAAACCACCCAGATGGATGAGGGCAGAGCAGTAGGTGTTGTCTACCTCAATGTCACCAAGGCTTTTGACACTGTCTCTCACATACTCATAGGCAAACCCAGGAAGTGTTGATTGAATGAGTGGACAGTGACGTGGATGGAGGCCTGGCTGAACGGCAGATCCCAGAGAGTCATAATCAGTAGCACAGGGTCTAGTGGAGGCCTGTCACCAGTGGTGTCCCCAAAGGTTCAATACTGGGGCCAGTATTGCTTAACTTGTTCATCAATGACCTGGATGAAGGAGCAGATGCCTCCTCAGCAAGTTCACTGATGACACAAAGCTGGGAGGAGTGGCCAATGCCCCAGAGGCTGTGCAGCCCTTCAGAAGGACCTCGACAGGCTGGAGAGATGGACAGAGAGGAATTGTCTGAAACTCAGCAAGGCCAAATGCAGGGTCCTGCACCTGGAGAGAAACAACCCCGGGCACCAGCACAGGCTGGGACCTGACCTGCTGAGGAGCAGCTCTGTGGAGAAGGACCTGGGGGTTCTGGTGGACAACAAGCTGTCCATGAGCCAGCAGTGAGCCCTTGTGGCCAAGAAGGCCAATGGAATCCTGGGGTGCAGCAGGAAGAGCATTGGCAGCAGGTCAAGGGAGGTGATCCTGCCCCTCTGCTCAGCCCTGGTGAGGCACATCTGGAGTGCTGTGTCCAGCTCTGGGCTCCTCAGAACAAGAGAGACGTGGAGCTCCTGGAGCAGCTCCAGTGGAGGGTAACAAAGATGATTAAGGGACTGGAGCATCTCTCTTATGAGGAAAGGCTGAGGGAGCTGGGCCTGTCCAGCCTCAGGAAGAGACACTGAGAGGGGACCTCATCAATGTCTGTGAGTATCTGAAGGGAGGTGCCAAGAGGATGGAGCCAGGCTGTGCTCAGTGGTGCCCAGCAATAGGACAGGAGGCAATGGGCAGAAACTGATGCACAGGAAGCTCCACCTGAACATGAGGAAGAACTTTACTGGGCAGGTGTCCATGCACTGGTACAGATTGTCCAGAGAGGTTGTGGAGTCTCCCTCACTGGAGATACTCAAGAACCATCTGGATGCAATGCTGTGCAACATGCTCTTGATGGCCTTGCTTGAGCAGGGAGGTTAGACCAGATGACCCAATGTGGTCCTGGCTAACCTTATCTACTGTGTGATTCTGGGATTAAACCAGAGAGATATGAAGGGTTAGATATTATAACTGGCATAGAGGAAAGAGTCTAGAGAAACAAATATCTTTGGGCTAGAGAATGGAAATTTGAGAGATGTCTATGAATTTGTAGATATTTCAGAGATGCCTATTATTTTCATTAATTGTTGAGAACAGCGGAGGAATTATGTGATTTAAACTAGAGCATGGGCAATTTAATTAGATACCCAGGCAATTTAATTAGATACCAAGGCAATAGGATGGCAGATGAAGTCCTTGGATTTCAGTCCTTGCAAGTATCTCAGGCTAGAGATAACCCCCAGCTGTCCTTGCCTGTAAAGTTCTTGTCCTTGTTGACAGAAGTCTCTAGTTATGGAAGCTTTGGTGTAATCACTAGGCAGGGAGACTCCCCTGCTCTTTATTGTCATGCTGCTTTGCCTAGTGGTTGACAGCATTTCCTCCTACCCAAATATCTTCATCTGCTTTTATTCCCCATTCAGAAGAACACTGACAGGATAATAATGACTCCCCAAATGCAGAGACTGAAACTTTGAGTGCCTCTTACATGGGCTACTTAAGGAGTAAAGGAAGAATTTTTTTCAAAAAAAATTCTTTCCTGAACATTTCAGGAAAGACAGAAGCTATAAATCTGACTTGATATTGTTATGGATAATGATGTTTCAATTGATGACATGCATATATTTAGGTGGTGCAAATCAGCATTGTTTCATCTGGCTGAGAATGATCATTGATCTTTTTTCTGTGCAGATACTGCATCTTTTGTACTTTCAAAAAAAATTGTCAGTGAGCAACAATCTACTGATAAGCCTGTGAACAGAAATCATGCTGAATAAGAACTAGAGATGGAGGAATAAGATATCTGTCCTTTGGTGATTCAAGTTTCTTTTTTGCTGTCGTATATTCTCCAGAGTTCTCCCTCTACGTTTTTTTTGTTTTTTTTTTTTAATTAACCGAAGGGAAGATGTCTCTTTTCCTTGGGAGTTTTTAGAGGCCAAGAGACCTTCTCTGTTAGGGGGTTATGGTGTTGGGACAAAAATGTGTTACTAATGCTGTAAAAGGGTCACTCAGTTGTCTATGTGCAGGGCTAGTCTTTCAGCTTTTGCTCTGTTTTCTTTTCAATAATTGATAAAGACTTCTCACACCTTAAGCCCCTGTAGCTAGCAATTACTCACTCTGTTTTGCTGCCTTTATCTTTTTTTTGCAAGCTTTAACTCATCTTATGTAGTCTTCGTTGGTTCTTTCCCTTTATCTCTATTTCCTTTAGATCTTTCAGCCATTCTTAGAAAGTCATGTATTTCACTACTAATTGATTGCATTTTTCTGTCTGTGAGACTGTAGTCTTTTATGTGTTAGTGTCTTGCAAGATTCTCTGAGCTGCAACTACACCCAGATGTTCTAAGTGTCTCTTCTTGTCATAGCCACATCAGATTTTTATGTAATTATTTTCATGAAATTTTTCATTTGAAATCCAGTATCTGTGTGAGGCTCTCTGGGACAATTCCATGAAGCCAAAAATTCAATGGACTGCATTAGCTATGCTAGTATCTTGGGCTGGGCATGACCCCTACCATATTCAGCACTCTGTGTAGTGTTAACCCCCTTTCATGAGCCTGTAAGAGCTTGAACTTTCGTTTTTTTAAAATCAAGTATGTTTTTCATCCTTCTTGGTCTAGACAAAAGCCTAAAAGATGTACTGCCTGGGGAGTCCAATCCCAGAAGGCAGAAAAGAACTGAAAACATCATTTTTAAATGTCGCAATTCTGACGTAGTTCTTGTGGGCTTTTTGGTCTGCCTAATGATTCTTGGATGTTGGTAATTGCCTCTGATTAGCAGCCTTGATGCATCACACCCTCAACTTGAGACATAAATCATTGTTAGTGTAGGAGTTTAGGAGCTAAGGAAAGGTTGATCACTGACAATTTTTGTTGATCTGATGGTGCACAACACTAAGTGAAATTATAAACTCTTGCATAACCATTTTAGGCTTTAGACAGATCTTCCTCTGAACCAATGCTTCCCTACTTATGAATAGCCCTGGCAAAGAGCATATTGACAAAGAAACTAAAGAATTAAGCATCCTATAAAATCTATCCATCTTATGATCTAAATGACTGATGGTGCCTTTAAATTTGTGTCAGAGCATACCACAGTAATGCTGTCTTATTCTCTGCCTGTCTCCAAGTTTAGGCACTCACATGATCAATAGAGTTCACTGAGTGTGAAATTCTCATTAATATCATGAGTACTAAGAATAAGGGAAGGAAAATTCAAGACTTCCTTGCATTGTTAAATAAGAAAAAGTATCTCACAGTATTAGAACATCCCCAGGGTGTTTTTGAGTATTAGAACTCAAATTTTTGTGCTTAGGGCTGTTTTTGACCTCAGTAAGAAAAAAACCACTTTTTCTACTTCACTCTAGAAAGATTTTTTTTCTCTTCATCACCCTTCATTCAGGCTAAAAAAATAAAGAACTGGTTGCACCCATTAAAAAGAAAATGAGGGAAAAGTATAATCAGTTTTAAATTCAGGTAATTTACAGTGATCTATTATTTTGTCTTATTATAAAGAAATCTCATAGAGATTATAAAAACAAGTGAAACTTTTTTTTTAGGAAACCTTTTAAATTTCACTTTTTTATTATAGGTCAATAACTCTGGGTATTAAAGGGATGATGTTTTGTTGCATTTAGGAGTTGGCAATAGATTTCTCTCTTTGATTTCATCCTAATGGTAAGAATTTCTGGACAGGTTAATTAGTTAACCCCTATAATCCCTACCTTTTTTTCATGCAAGTGTGTGATATTACCTCTAGGAGAAAGCGTTATGTCTCAAAGGAGAGCCTTTCAACTTAACTAACACATTAAATGAGCCTGTTCATAAAAAGGCAGTCACAGGGAACAGTTTGAAATGCATTACTTTAGAAAGTTTGCAAGTGTCTAGAACAGTTTTGCAGCTTTGTAAGTCTTCAAGGTCATGTGGGAAAGCTTGAGGCTTAAAAAAGTTGGAGGGAACAGCTGCAGTTTTTGAAAACAGTAAAGGCAAACTTGAAACGTAGTTTTATCAAAGCTTGGCTGTTTTCCTATCACAGGCAGTAGACGCCACTAATCTCTTCCTTTTGTTTAAACAGATGCTATTTGCTTGGCAAGTAGCTGAATTTTAAATGCAGGAAATTATTATACAAGGGGAAAAATTTTGACTGGAGGTTAGAAACAGAAGGTTAAGTTCAGGAGAAAATCTTATTTTCTCTGACATCTTCCAAGCTGTGTGAGGAAAGTTTTCCCCCACTGAGAACTATAAATTCTGATATTTTTCCATATAAAAAAGGGATTTTTGTGGTGGTTTTTTTTTAAAATTTTTAAAATTTTTTTTTAGTTTCCAAATATAATGATGATATTCAAGTAGTAAATAGTTGAACCCTATAGATAGATTTTGTTTGCGTGATTGCATTTGATGTTAGTGAAAGAAAGGAATAATTCAGGGGATCACAAATTCTTCCTCTCCCTTTGATGTAATCATTATACAGTTCCTTTTTACTCTAGCTAAGTCAGGTTAATAATATTCATGACATGGAGGCACAGGGTTTTTGGCCCATTAATTGACTTCAACATATCAAAGCTCAGCCATTTTTCCTCATTTTTTGAGGCTGGATAGGAAATCTTATGAAGGGTGGCTATCCTTGGGATGGATCTCAGATAGTGTCCACAGATTTCTTCTTAGCCACCCAGAACACAGGAGCAGAACAGAATGGAGTCCCGATGGGATGCAAAGCTTCTGTACATCTCTGTTTTGACTTAGGCAAGAAAATGATGCTTTGTATTGCATGTGGAATGATTAATCAGCTCCCAGTAACTTTTAGATAATGTGTCAATAGCTGCTGTTTTTGAAATCAGCAGTGACCTGATTTAAAAGCTGGTTCCACCTAAGCATACAGGTTCTTCATCAGAGCACACAAAACTCATGTGGCTGAATATGATTTGGAGATATGGGTCTAATCTGATCAGCTCAGCTCAAGAAGGGGTTAGCTTTCAGGGCTGAGGAATAAAGGTTCTTGCTGGAGCAAGTGTTGCCTCTAGCCCTTCTCAGAACTTCTCAGATCTAAACACAACAGATGGTACCTCTTGCAATACAATATCGCTTTAACATCATGCTGAGGTTTTACTTTGGTAGGGGCTCTCAGCACTGATTTCTGCAGGGCTCTCTGTTTTGTTTTTATTTTTATCCCCTTTTATTGAGTGGCTCCCATTTCTGCCAAGACATAACATAATTAGCCAATTATGGCTGCCAAGATCACTAACAGAAGTGATTCAGTAACACTCCCAATTTTAAAGTTGATTTTTTCTTAGTACTTTGTTACCAGAAAGCAGAGAAAAAAACCCCAATTCCCTGTGTTGTCACCTTCATTCTGTATTCTGCTCTGTCCCAAGATACACTCTCTTCACTCCCTGCATTCTTCTGCTCCTGCTGTTAAGAACTGATTATTGAGAGATGCCTCTGCCTGAATTAAGGTGCAAATGAGACCATATGCCAAAGTCAACAGTACAGATTTTATCTAGCAATAAAAAGTGAGGTAGAGAGATAGAAAGAAATATAAAAGAGAGGAAATGGAGAGAGAGAAAGAGTAAGGTAGTCACCACCTGTGGCTCCAGGAGTGTCCCACTGTTCCTTCTTTACCCTGGGCTTCTTGGTGGTGGAGCTCCCCAGATTGTTCCAAACTTTTCATTGTTTATATATTTTAGCAAACAAAGGAATTAATGCTCATTGGCTACACAGCTCTCTTATGCTGTTGGTTAAATTATTCCCTTGCCTCTGAGGCTATTTAGTCTGCATTCTCGGTCTTTCTCTTCTCTTGAGTCAGTGGGATGTGAATTGGTGGTTGTGATCTCCCCCTGCCAGAATTGCCTTTTACTCAGTCCAAGCTGATTTCAGCACCCCTGCTGAGTTGGCTTTCCCTGTTGCCGCATTGTTTATATCCATTATCAGTGATACATTCTTCTCCCCCAGCTTTGTTAACCTCCCCCTAGACCTGAGATAACATTCAGACAACAGTACCACCTTTACCTTATCTCAAGTTCCTGTCATGGTGGCTGAATTTACAGTCCAAGTTCCAGGTATCCACAGAGGCATATTCAGGACTGGGGCTTCAGTGGTCGTTTCTGGTCACAAGTGCCATCTGTCCCATAACTTGGGGGGGATCCTTGTTTGACTGGTGGTATGTGTATGAGCAGTTGCTTCTTTATGCAGTTTGCCACAGTGGGAATTTTGTCTGGATGCAATATTCAGGATGTGCTAGCCAGATCTGGCTTCTGCCGGTCTTGGAGTTAGCGCCATCCTGTTCCTCCGTTCTGTGCTTATCTCATGGTAACGTCCTTCTGTGGCCTAAAGAGTGTTTGAGACAGGCAACTGTGATCCTTAAGGCTTTATACGTCCCACAGGTAGACAGCTGCTCACACAATTCAGGAAGAGATGTTTGTGATGATGTTGGGGAAAGCTGGCAGCAGAAAGGTGGTGCGTTTTAATTCTTGAATTTGATCTTGCTGTGCAGGTATTTTATCCTTGGCACAACTCCACCTGTACAGCAGAATGTTAATTTTTCCTTGACTGACTCTTATTTGGCAGAGGCTGTAAACAGCTTAAAAAAACAACAACAAAGAAACGGATCCCTTGTTGCTCTGCTTCTGACATTTCCATCATGTACTGAGGGATAGCAGCATGAGGATGAGATGGGAGAGGCATAACACTTTTGAAATGATTTGTCTACTGTGACTGGAGATCATTTTTGAGAATTGTTTTGATACTCCTGTGTCCTGTTTGTTGGGTTCTTCCTCAGTTCTCAATGCTTGCCGTCAGATCATTAATTTTCAGTAATGGAGGTCTTTCACTGTGATTTTTTTTTTTTAATATTAATTGTTACTGGTACTGTACTTAAATGCAAGTGCTTAGTTTTCCTTTTGTAAAACTTAATGGAAAGATTAATTAGTATGAAAACAAAAGTGAGACTCAGATTTTTTCTTTCCCCAGTTATCCTTACTTTTTGGTACTGTACACTATGAAAAGGAGCTTAAGGCAGTTCCTACATGTATTCTGCCTTCTCGAGGTTTATCAGATACTGTACTCAGCATAGTCCTTAGATAAAACCTTAGAGTTAATTTCCTTTTGTCTGTCTCCAAGGATGGATTGTCATTTGTGACTTCTGTATCTCCTGCTGTTTACTGATGGATTCTTTTTGTGATGTGTTCTCACATTGAACATCAGAGGTACTACTCTAAAACAAAATTGTGTGAATATTTCCGTTTGTCAACTTGTGAATTCACCCGAAGTGAAAATCAGCAACAGAGACATTTGTCTCAATATTCCCTCATTTCCTATATTTTTGAGGTTTAATATGATGCAGTAATTTTTCTTATGTTGTGATACCTTAAGCTTCACTTTAACAAAAATTAACAAGAAGGGAGAGAGTTTATGAATTAACCTTCACCCAGCAAAGACGGGGTTATCTCTGGGAAGAACAGCTATTGATAAAGCTATTTTTCTAATAAAATATCTCATGAAATAAGAACCTGCTTTAGGTCACTGGGGATGGCTTTCGACACTATTCTGATTTGCCCTGTAACCTGTCTCTGACAACACTGTGGCTTTAGACAGCCCTGCAGGATATGACTCTAATTTATGAATCCTTGCATTGCTGTGAGCTTTAGTCTCCAGTTGGGCTTACCTGGACTGAATTTTCCACATTCAGTTCCTGAGCATTACTAGGCTGCTAGGGGTTTTTTGGTGGTTTGTTTGTTTCTAACAGCTGCAAGTAAATGTGGTGTTTCTATTTTTAATATAGCCCTTGATACTAGTTTGCTTACATTGCCTTGGTAGTAGTTTCCTTAAACAGCTGACCAGTCTATTGAGAGGTCCACATTCATCCTTTAATGACTGTACAAGTTGCTATCACTTCACTGGTACCTTTTCCATCTTGAATGATCA
The DNA here is from genome assembly GCF_000691975.1 of Corvus brachyrhynchos. Lineage (NCBI taxonomy): Eukaryota > Metazoa > Chordata > Aves > Passeriformes > Corvidae > Corvus > Corvus brachyrhynchos. The sequence goes on along the minus strand of NW_008236196.1, from coordinate 578,025 downwards.
TATAGCCTTCCTGTCTGTACTCCCTCCATATAATACAAATAAAATAAATGGTAGTAAGTAATATAAAGTAATAATATCATATAATTGAAAAAAAATGTTGCATAAAAATTATGGAAAGAAAATTAAGAATCTCTGTGATCTGATTCTTGCTTTAGATTTTGTGTCAAAGGTACTCATGAATTGTTTGCTCATGGTTACACTATGCCTCAAGAGTTTTCATCCTAAGGTTCAATTTCTCTCTGAACTGCATGCTGCAGATTCTCCTTGGCTATTTCAGGCTCCTGGAACAAATTATGTCTTCTAATTCCCGAAAATCTCTCCAATGTGGATTTAGGGACAATACTGTCATTCTTCAAGCATATATAGATGGATACCTCTAGTGTACCCTAGCCCTTCAGCTTTAGGGTTTACCTCTCCCGTAAGGCAGCCCTATGATGTTTTGGGATGTGCCTCTGCCTCCAGCTTCCTTGTCTTCGCAGAAAAGGATTGTGGCACTTGGGTTGGGTTTTTCCAGTAAAAGACAGGAGGCTGGAGTGCTTTAAGACCTGTCTAAGGGTGACAGAAAGGTAGTAAAGACTTTGAGCCTTGGAAGGTGGAGGTAGAGATCAGCAGCTTTTTCTGGATTTGGTCTCACAATTCATCCCCACCTTTGCATAGGGATGTACTTGAATACATCTGGCTTTGGGGTTATTTGCACAAGTAAGGACCTGGCCTAAAGGCTCTTCTTTAAATGAAAGCCTTAGCTTTCATTGCCAGCTCTTCTCTCAGCTTGTCTTACGAGCTCCATGGTTGCGTATTTCTTGCTCATTTTCTCTCCTCTGAAACATATTCTCCTTCTTACTCAGAGCATTGTTTTGAAAATTCTGTGAAATCATGGACTGCCTTATTTTTTTGTAGATTGAAATGTTCCTGTGGTAGTAAGGTATTCTCTTCTCTATATGACTTAACTACCAGTACCTAACTGAAGAGGGACTGTTTCCTGCTTGGTCATCCAGTGTGTATCAGGAAAAAATATCTGCCTCCATTGAGCCTTTTAGTGCCTCACAAACTGTTCAATGGATGAGCATTTTTCATACAGACAGAAAAGTAGTTTTGTATTGGTACCTCTCTGACTAGTGGCTCAGATGAGACACAGAGGTGATGAACTTTCTGCTGACCATGAGTTTAAGATGACTTATCCTAAACTTCGTCTTTGAAGAATTATAAAACATTAAACATTTCTCCAGAACGTGGATGTTAAATAAATAAGCCTCTACAATATAGCATTCCCGTCACAAGCACTGCTATTTCATTCAAATTGTGAAAATGTTTTCAGTAACAGAGTTATTAATGGTGCAAGTTAGTGAATGTGAAAATGTTGCAAATATTTTTTTCCTGAAGTTTAGATCTAAAAGACTCATTTATTTTACCTTTGTTTGCTGGATTAACATGTTGTTCTGATATCATATTTGTTTAAAATTTCATATCTGAGATGTTGTGTAAACCACAGGCATTGTTTTAAAATCTGTCTCTCCACATTATCTTGTGTTTTCATTATAATTATTTTCTAATAGAACTGCTTTTTCTCTTTCTTCAGGAGTGGTTGTTTTTTGTCTCATATTTTATTTGGTTTTTATCTGTCTGCTATTGGGTTTCCCTGCACTTTTCTGTAATAATTTCCTTTGTGTTTCTGTGTCTCAGGAATGGATCTTTGTTATCAGACAAAGTTTCCCAGGTCAAAGTACTTTCTTTTACAGGTGACAAAGGTTTTACTTGGGGAAGAGAAGGCAAGCAAGTTACATATTTTTTGTTCTTACATGTTCTGCTATTTCTTCCATTTCTGCTGGAGTGGGTTCTGATAAATGCTAAAATAATTGGATTTGAGGGGAGTAGCTGTAGAAAATATTTTTTACTTTTAACTCAGGTGATATTCCTAGTGATGGTGATATGATTTTATCATTATGCTCTGATATAATTTTCATAGAAACAAAGCTTACATAGTGTTGTTCTTCAGGGAGAGCATTAAGCCAAAGCCTATTTAAATCAACAGTAAATCACTGTCTGACTTAGGCAGGATTAATTTTCAGAAGTCAGAAACTCCTTTTATTCTCTTACTGTTCTTCACTTCATGGTGATACTTGTTTCTGACAAACACATTACTAATTTCAGAGATCTCTCCCACTCTTCCCTTTTAGTCCCCCGAGTCTGGTTTGCAGATTCTGTGCCATATCCGCATTCCCTATAACTCTGGTTTCAGCTGTGCTGACCCTCCCATCGAGGTCATATGTGCTTCAAGTAACAGCAGTTGATATTCATATCAACTCTAAATGTCCTGATCTATGTCAACATTTTTCCCTCTTTATTCAGCCTTTTCACAGGGAGGATCTTTCACTTTCTAATACAGGTAACCAAGACACCAATTTATTTCCTTTAGGGAACTGAAACCAGTCTTCCTGAGCTGTCAGATTGCCAATTTTCTGTGTGAATGACTTTTTAAAATCACTGAGATGCAGAGAGTAGATGCTTTCTGACCAATTTTTATATTTATAAGGCAAGGTTAAGAGCTTGATAGATTCAGTTTCAGCAGGTACCATCTTAGATGATGTGTCCAAAATAAGTGGTTATAGGATAATGAAAAATAGATTTTCCAAAAAAGTAAAGAATAGAATAAAAAGCCTAAAGTCATTAATTAAAATCCAGACAATGTCCTCTCCCAATTATTAAGTAAAAACCACACAATTTCAGTTACACAAACGTGCTTTTTCATGCCCAAGAACAGTTAGTGAGAAAGGAAAACAACGCAATAGTGAAACTTAAAAAAGCTGTACCTGATTCAATTGACTCTGCCTTTACCGTCAGTGTTCAAAAGCAGCAATATTCATTGCAGGTTTTTTTTACTTAATCAATAATTTGCATATAATTTGTGCAAATGAGTTACAACTCCCAGTATCCCCACTTGAAGCTAGGATAGGTATTTATAACACTGGGCATAAGCCTGCAGGTTTATTCAACCCTCGTATTTGGCAGTAATAGTACATTTCATATCAGTGGTGTAACTTAAATTTGGGGCCTATGTTTTTGTTGGTCAGCACAGACTACTGCAGCTTCTGCTGGAACCATGTACATGGTCTTTGATCCTGCATTCTTTAAAAATCAAAAAGAGACAAAGGATTTTACTTGATAAAGAACAGTAAGCTGTGAAGAAATATATGGAATTATTTATTTTGTGGTGACATCTACCATTTACAAAATACCTCACATTGCTTTTGTAACAGTCTTACATAACCTTTTAGACACATTTGTCTGACAGTGTTTCAAAGACAAATAATCAGAATTGCTAGGTACAAGGGAAATATCAAATTTTATAACACATTATCAAGGCAGACATTTAGTTTTCAAGCAATTAATTTCCAAGGTTTTAATTTATGACTATGATTATTTGTGGGGAATACTTTGCCTATTGTATTCCCTGAAGCTGGCACAGGTAATCCTCATCCCTCTACATTAGAACCTGTGTTAATTTCAGTTGAAATATTGGAAGTGCTCTGGATAGCCACAAAATCTCACAATTTTTAAAGAATGATAACGACATTTCAGAAGGTAACACTTGGAAGCAGGCAGTTAGAAGGAAGGAACTGCACTACCATAACTCTTTTCAAGGTAGAGATTCCTTCTTTAAGCTATAGTCTAAATGTCTCATTTACCAACATTGTTCATCACATTCTGCTTCCTTTGTTCGGGTACTGAGGAATTGGAAATGGAATCCTTTGTCAGCTTTGTAGAGCTTTCTGTGATTGCTAGTTCATTAATATAAAAACCAGACAGACCATTATGAGTGGCTAGTTTGACCTCTTGTATATCAATGTGGCAGCCCAATTTTACTTGACTCGTGCCACTAATTCCAGCTGAGCTGTTTACAGTTTAGTGTGACATCCAGCCTTGATTCAAAGACTTTGTGATGGAAAACATAGCATGTCTCTGGGGAAGTAGATCCTAAAATGTTACCATTACTAAAAGAAGTCTGTATTTTATTTCTGTATTTTATGAGATTCAATATGATGCCTGTTTTTGACCTTCAGTAGCTGTGCCCTGGCATTTGCTAGTCTGTTAGACTGGGGAAGTATCACAATTTTTCTTCCCACCCTAGAATTAAACAATTAAGCAAGTTCAATGTGGTGGGGTTTTTTTGTTTTGTTTTGTTTTTTGTTTTTCAGGGTTTTTTTTGTTCTCTTTTTGTTTGTTTGTTTTCATGAATGCTTAAGGAACTGATGAACCCTGATCACTCTCATAGCTGATAGTTCTTGATAAATGAGATCCCTTTTGGAAACTCCTCCACTATGAAACACGTGGCAGGGGAGGAAGGAAGCATACTCTAGCATTGCCAGAGATAATGCATATTTTCACATTTTCATTTAAAAAAAAATTTAAATCTGGCAGTTATGGGCAGTGAAACATGAGTTGCTTTTCTGTTCATTCACTGTTATAGGAGTAACTGTGCATCTGGGTGCTGCATAACTGTATTTTCATGCCTTTTATAGATCTGTAGTGCTGAAAAGGGTGTGAAGAAATCAGTTGCTTCTTCCCTTCCCCAAAGACAGGATGAAACTCATTTAAAATATTGCTGACATATATTATTTGTTCAACCAGTTTTTAAAAATGTTTGGTGATGGGAATTCTTCCACCTCTAAAGACGATTCACTCCACTGTTTTACCCTCTTCACTGCTAAAAATTATTTTAAAGGAAAATCTGGTATAATGCTCTCAAAACTTCATAACTATTGAACAGGGTGGAAGAAATATTTTTCTGTATGTTAAGAAGGAATTTGGTTTACAAAGTCCATCGGGACACTTGAAGAATGTCACTGCCTTCTCTTTACTGTGTACAGTTTTATAAAGTACATTTTGGTTTTTTCTGGAAATGTGCCTTTTATCCTTCTGACATGGTTGTCAAAGTCACTAAAAACTTAGTAGGGATTTCATAATTATCTGTGTTTGCAGCTGGATATTTTTACCCTCCTCATTGCTCAACATCCAGTAACAGAAAAAAATGGCAGTGGTTATCATTATTTTCCATCACTGTCAACGTGAGGATGCACAGTTTCATTGTAGTTGGTGAGGCAGCTGTATCTTTAATGAGACAGTCTGTTATATCAGCTCAGTGAATATGAGATTTCCTTCCCTGAGCCAGGAAATCTTTCATGGCAGTGCACCATGCTGGATTTTCCTGAATATCTGATGAGTTTGGAGTGTTTCTTGGGTGCATATTAAAAAACAAACCCAAAACCCAATGAAAAAGCCCCACTTCTAACTGTTACGGTTGGACATAGCTGAACAACGTGCTAGGAGTTTATTGAGGTCATGGGTCTCGTTAACGTTGATTGTGTGATCAACGTTCACATCCAGAACACAAGTTCTGCCTTGGATGTGCAGCAGCTATAAACAACTCCCTTGCAACCACATATGGAGCTAGGCAAGTACAGCCTGTGATTCCTCCCTCCAGTGGTTTTACAGGTCAGGGTAATGATTTTGGTCTTCTGGGTCCACCCATCATGAAGTGTCAGCTGGTTCAGTATCTCCATTGGCACTGATGGATTTTTACCACATGCACTGAAGTTCTTTGAGCTCTCTTGATTGGTAGAATTGGGGGACTTTCTCAGGCCTTCGCTTGGCAAATCATACCAAAACAAAAAGAAAAATAATACAGAAGAAACTGGACAATGAGTAAGTGGTAAGATCTGTGCAGAAAGGAACACTTTAGCATAATTCTCTTCCTGATATTGCCTTGCTAATATTCTGTGAATAAATTGAAATGTGTATTTTCATCTCTATGACTGGTCTTGAAATTATATTGTATTTTCATAGTCTTTACTTGCTTTATGTAAAGTTTTTAACAGCATGCATTATTTCCAATTTTCCTGGTGGTCTGCTGTACAGGAGGCAAAAAAGGCAAGGTTTTGGATACCCAAAGGATGTTGTGAAGCTTAAAGATGGAGCTGGTAAAAATGGCAGCAAAGTGTGTGTGGTGGAAAATATGGATTATTTCTATCAAAAGTATTTAAAAAGATGAACAAAATTTACCAAATTATTTCACTCAAGTAATTTATTCAGAGACAAGTAAAAATGCTATTGTAATAATTTTCCTCTTTTTGTGTTTATCTCTGTGGTTGGAGGATTTTGTGAATTTCCCAGCTAGAGACAGATGTTTTGTAAGATTCTGAAATGTTCTTTACTGTAATCTCTTTCATGTTTATAACACTTGCATGAGAATAGATTGGTAAGATCAGAAATAGGTTCACTTCTTTAAATCTCTAGAAGTCCCTATGTCCTTTCCTCATAAGCCTTATATCCCTCAAAACTTGCACTTTTTGCTGTCGTCTGTTAGAAGTCTTTTGCCCCCTGCTTTTGATATTTATATTCCTGACAGCTAGACCTTCCCCACTTATTCCTTCAAAAATCCATCAGGTGTGCATTTTTTTTTTCCTTATCTTTGGCATGCAGCAGCTTGTATGACTGTTTTGCCTAAATCCTATTTTTTGGATAACCTTCTTGCTTTTGAAGTGACCCTTTAGTCTTCTTGTGCCTTGTTTTCCTTGCCTTTTTCTTTTTTTTTTTTTTATTTTTGGTGTCAGGATACATTTTCTATCTTGCAGCATGTGCTTATGGAGAAGAGTTGTTCTACCTTTCCTGAGTTTTTGTTTGTGGTCACTAGATGTACCCCAGCACCACAGCTCAAATTCATCTCCACTTTGATAGATGTAAGAGCAACTTAAGGCAATGTTTTCCCTGAGACATTTAATTATGAAATTAAGCAATCACTATAGTCATGTGAAAGGCATGGAGACGCCAACTAGTTGCTTCCTGATGGCAAGTGAAAACTGGGTGAATTAAAAAATGCACTGCTCGGCCTCTCACTAACAAACCAGCTCAGGCAAATGTGGGAGTACTCCAGGTATATGTAAAGCTGAATTCCTGTTGCTGACCCATAGAATTAAATTGTTCATGTGCATGTGAACAAACTCTCACTGTTACGAGACATATTTGAAGCATGAGTCTTAGTGATGTGTAATACTTTTGAAGTGTGTCTAGAACCATCAGAAAGACCTCTTAGAAAATAACTTACAAAAAAGAAAAGGTATTGATGTGTCTTTAATCTCTTTTGGTACTTTTTGGAGAACAATGGCAACATTTGGTGCTGCTGACTATTAAATTTTATTGTATGGATTTATGGATTTCAATTTTAGTGTGTAGTTGTGCTCCTATTTAATGGGATGTATACCTATAAACCAAGGAAGTTCTGCTGCTTAATCTGCTCACAATTCCTAAAGCATCACAAAATTCTCTTATGAGTCCTATATTTTTTCTAAGCTTTCTCTGGCAGATACAGTGCAACATTTTTACTGATGCTTTGGAAATGGCCTTTTCTTCAGGTGCATGATATTGGATTTGTTGTCTTGCCTCTTACTTCATTCTTGCTTTGCAGTGTGATAAAAGTTTAATAATTGAAAAACTGACACCTTCCATTCTTATTTGGAAAACATTCTTTCCTAGGAAATAATTAATGACACTTACTTTCAGACAAGTCATACACGTAAAATAAGGGACAGAAAAGTGCTTATTTTCTGAGAAAATGTAAAGTGTGGTGGTGTTTTTTTTCTCCCCCCCTTGCTTGCTGTGCCTGAGGTGCTTTGAATGGGGTCTCCTGCCTTAATGAGTTGGCATTTTCTATAATGATTTCCTGGCAGCTTTACTCTGAAACTGCTGTGATGACAGATTGCTGAATCACTATATTATGACTTGCCTTCCTCTTAACTAAGTGCTGACCAATGTTACTAAACCATAGCTCTGCACAATTGACAGTGAGCACTCAGTACCACCCCAGTGAAGGCTTGCCACCAAAAAATGCCGCCAAAGTCTGCCAGGTCTTTACTGATGGCAAGAAGCATGCACAGAGAGGGCAAAATGTAGAAGGATGGAAGGAAGGGAGTTATCTGTGGAACTAAATTTCTAGAGAAGTCATTTGCATTCATTTTTCTTAGCTGGCATGTTCTTCAGTTCTGCTTCATATAATCACAACTGCAGGGAATTGTCTCATCGCGAGTGTGTGATATTCCTTCTCTTTGTAGAGATGGGCACAGTGAAAGCTACAACACTGCATAAGTCATTAAAACTCCTTGGTGTTCAACAAGAAACTTCACTGACAGAATGCTAAGAATAATAGTTACACACCCATTGTACAAGAAAAAAGGTCCAAATTAAATTAAAAAGTATAATGTCCTCTGCCAGTATGTTATTATGCCATAAGCAAAACTCACTTCTTGAATAATCCAGGGAATGTAAGGAACTCATGTCATGATGTGGAAGCAGCCATGTGGCTAGCAAATTTCTTACATGTGGCTAGGCACCCTTGGTGCTGTCTGGTGCAATTTGATAGGTTAAACTCTGTGTTTTGTATGAATTTGTTGAGAACATGAGCAAGTAAATACACATCTAAGCAAGTCATTATTGTATGCTATCCCGCAATTTTACCCAAGCTAATTAAAGACAGAAAAACACAGTTTTAAAGTCAAGGTCACAGTAACATTGAATCAATAATCTGCAATTCTTGAATCTTAAAAAACCAGAATAATTCCGAATTGTGATGTTGCTAGTGGTTTTCTCATGGACAATTTTAAGTGGAGAACTGATCCCTTTCCAAGCATATTATTCTAGTCAGTGCTATACATCCACATTGACCTGGGTGGTAAAGGTTACCGATGACCCTCAAATGTATTTATTCAAGGACCTGAGCATTTGTTCTCTTCCACAGCAATCAGTACTCTCTCCTTGTTTTTCTTCAGGGATTTCCAGAAGTGCTTATAATGAGTCCTTATTTCCATTTCCATCTTAAATTATGTTCCTCTTGGTCATTATTGTGCTTGATTTTATTCTTCTCTTCCTTCCTAAAATGGGACAAAGCCTTTCAATAGAGGTATTGGTAAATTATACATAATAGCAACAGTAACACAATAATGCAAGATTTTATGCCTGAAGTACCTATTGACTTCTTCCATTATTGGCTGATTTTTACTTTTGAGAAGCTGTTAAAATCATAGCTTCCATAAATACACACACAAACTTATGCAGTATATCCATAAACCCATTAAAACCCATTGATGCCTATTCACTTGAAAAATAAGGTAAAATAGAATGATCAAATTCTTTTTGCTTTGTTTTGTAGTCTCTCACAAAATTTGTTGCTGTTTAGAGTGGGAACCTAGGAGCATGACTGGTCTCAAAATATGTACAGTGAACATGATTTTAAAAGATTGAGAGCAGCCTTGAAGAGAAGGGCTTAGGGGTGTTGGTGGATGAGAGGCTGGACAGGACCTGTCAGTGTCGATGTGCACTTGCAGCTCAGAAAGCCAGTTGTATCCTGGGCTTCATCCAAAGCAGTGTGGCCAGCAGGGCGAGGGGAGGGGATTGTGCTCCTCTGCTCTGCTCTTGTGAGACCCCACCTGGAGTGATGCATCCAGCTCTGAGGTCTAAAACCTAGGAGTGAGTCCAGAGGAGGGCCATAAAGCTGATAAGAGATCTGGAACACCCCTCCTACGAATGCAGGCTGAGAGCTGGGATTATTCAGCCTGGATAAGAGAAGGCTCTGGGACCCTCTAGCATTTTCCAGTATCTAAAGGGAGCCTGCAAGAAAGCTGGAGTGGGACAATTTAGAAGAGCATGTAGTGACAGGACAAGGGGAAATGACTCTAAACTAACAGAGAGGAGGTTTAGATCAGATATAAAAAAGAAATCCTTTACTGTGAGGATGGTGAGGCACAGGAATAGGTTGCCCAAAGAAGTTGTGGATGCCCCGTCCCTGTAAATATTCAAGACCAGGTTGGATGGGGCTTTGAGCAATGTGGTCTAGTGGAAGGTGTCCCTGGTCATGGCAGAGGGAGTTGGAACAAGATGATATTCAAGGTCCATTCTGACCCAGGCTGTTGTGTGATTCTATGATTAACCTTCATCAGACTTGTTGTCCTGATAACTCAAGTTTACATTTCCTTTTTCTTTGCACAGGTTGTAAAAGGCAGGAGAAATACACCAAGTTTGGACATGGTCAGTGGCATAAATAAATGAAAAGCATTTTTTATGTTATGGCTTTTGATTTTATAGAGAATGTTTTCTGTTGGTTGTTGTGGTGAACCATGGCCAACACCAGGGTCAGCCAAATCAAGTGGACCAATAGGTCCATGGGTTTGATGCCTCCACAGCCCAAAAGTCTTGAAATCACAGGGAGCACCCAAAAGGCTGTGAAAAATATGTAGATCCGTGCCTTACCATTGGCCACTGCCCTGCCCTCCCCTTATTTCTCATATTTGGTTGTCTTTCCAGAGAGTTCTATGTTCCTCTGTAGTTGATTGGCCCTTGCTACTCCTCCCCTCCTACTCCTTCTCCCATTTGCTACAATTCCTTTTCCCCGCCTTTGTAGCGCTCCCTAGCTGGTGTATTATGGGTTACCATGTGTTTTCCACCCTTACCATTGGCCACTGCCCTGCCCTCCCCTTATTTCTCATATTTGGTTGTCTTTCCAGAGAGTTCTATGTTCCTCTGTAGTTGATTGGCCCTTGCTACTCCTCCCCTCCTACTCCTTCTCCCATTTGCTACAATTCCTTTTCCCCGCCTTTGTAGCGCTCCCTAGCTGGTGTATTATTGGTTACCGTGTGTTTTCCATGCCCGCTCTGTAGGGCAATAAAACCCCATGTCAGTCCCATTCTCTTGGCTTCTCCGTGGTGTTTCTGTGTTCTTCAATAAACCCTCTCCCCCACAAAGAAGTTCCTCTGCTTCTTTCCTGCCTCCTTCGTGCACCTCCGCCATGGGTGGGCAAGGCGAACCCAACCAGGAGCTTTGCCTGCCCTCCCGTGCTGGGATCAGTGCCCGTTTGTAGGGCAATAAAACCCCATGTCAGTCCCATTCTCTTGGCTTCTCCGTGGTGTTTCTGTGTTCTTCAATAAACCCTCTCCCCCACAAAGAAGTTCCTCTGCTTCTTTCCTGCCTCCTTCGTGCACCTCCGCCATGGGTGGGCAAGGCGAACCCAACCAGGAGCTTTGCCTGCCCTCCTGTGCTGGGATCAGCCCCCGTCCTCCGCTTTGGGGCAGGCAGAAGATTGCCCGGGGCAGTGGGCTAGCCAGCAAAGGCACTGTGGCAGTTGGTTCTGCCTCAGGTATCACTTCATGCTCAATGGCAATTAGATGAGCATTAGACTCCAGAGTGTTTGCCTGGCAACCTCTTTTCATTACAAGAAATGTTTCAACCTTTCATGATAATGTAAAGGTCTCCCACTGAATTAACTTGATTTCACAAGGACCTCTGTCTCCCACTGAATTAACTTGATTTCACAAGGACGTTCCATAGTGAGATGATGTACAAGTATGAATGCATGGAAAGGTGAGTAGGGAATCCTGGCTGAAAGAAAAGAGCTGTACTTTCTGCAAGAGGCAAAGGACCTAGGACCCCAAATCAACAAAACCGAAATCCGGTAAAACTATTAGTCTAAACAGTGTGCATTTGAACAGTGATGTAAATGACTCATGGCTCTCCAATGTCTTCAGCAGTTAAAAATATCTGCTTCCTGTGAGTGACAGCGAACTAGGGAACTAATTTGCACTATAATTTACACTGCAGCTTTGATCACAAAACCCATGATATATTTTATTACAATAATTTCTATTTATAATGAAATGATTAGCATCCTCCAATGTGTGCCTCAAATTTGGACCTATTTCCTTCATGTATCTTACACAATTTGAAACATATCACTTAATTGGGGTTGTCATTTAGCTGCCAGCTTTACTGGAATAGATTTTTAAATCCATGTAGGACACATTGTAATTGAGAATTAGGTTCCAGGTATCTAGTGGTCACTTCGTGGTGCTCCAAACAAATACGACAATTTAGAAAGTATAAAATTAGTCTCATCTGCTAAATGCATCCTGCTGTGAAATTGCAGCCAGTTAGAAAAGGAAAGATGCCCTTAGCATAGAAAACTAGTTTGAGAGAATATGAAAGTTATAATGGAAAATGTAATAGATGCCAGAAATAATTACACAGGTGACTTCCACAGAGTATGACTGCTATTCCATATATTTCTTCAGAAAACACAAAGCCTATTATTAATTAAGCTGCAAAAATAGGAATCTGCTGTAGTTCTTTAACCATCAAGTAGTCTACTTTTCTTTTATATGCATTATGTTCTTTCAATGGGTACTTGTTTCTGAAATCTTTTTCTGTGGAAACAAAGGATCATTTGTTATTCAACTTTTGTGGTTGTTCTAGTCTCTGTCTTAATCTCTTGAGGTACTGCTTTGAAATAACTTAGCCAATGGAAAGTTAATATGCAGTGGTGTTTTTAAATACAGAGCAAATAATTAGTGCAGGACAAATGGCACTGCTCTGAATATTGACTGTAAAAAACACTTATATTGCAAAGCATCCATGTGTATGAAAAATACAAGGAAGGTGAAGAACTGGCAAAGACATCAGGGTATTGCTGCCTATAAGCATTTGCTACCTTCAAGGTGGTGTGTTTGGTTTCTAACCAGGAATCATGTGTCATGGTGGCTTCTGGGCTGTTTGGTTTACTAAACAGTCTCAGACATTTTTCTCCTGCTTTACCCTTTTGCTCTCAGTGCTCATTTTTTGATATAATTCCACTGTTATAATTAAAAGGGGGGAAATAATCTCTTCCAATTAAAAAAACTGCCGAAACAGAGAGTAGGCAGGTCTTGCATCTCTTCTGTTGCCTCACTATAGAGAGGCTCTTGACCTGCCAGTACCACTTAATTGGTTGGCATCAGTCTGAAGGCTGCTGTTACTGCTCCCAGCAAGAGCCAATAGGGCAGGTGGTTACTGCAGTGCACCCAGCCTTCCTCTTCTTAGTTGTCCCTTCCTTCTGCTGATCGTGTTCATGAAGGGGGTGAGACTGACTCTGCTGAGGTCACTGGGGAGGAATATGGAAACACACCGAGATAAAATGCAGGTGTCCAAAGTGTGATGACACTGCTTCAGGTATTGGTCTAGGCTTGTCTAGAGCTGGTTTGGGTACCAGGTGTAAATGTAGGCTCTGAACTACCACAGAGGACTAGTTTACACTGGAGAGCTCCTCCAGGTATCAGCTAATCTAACTTTAGAGCAAATTTCAACTCTGGAGGAGACTGCAACATATGATGCATTCAACAGTGAATGGAAAAATAAGCAGTTTGCATTGTGCATTGCATACTGCAATGAATAAAGTTAGAGTTAAGCATCAGAAATCTTGAAGGGATTGAAAACATGGGGTTGGGTAGCAATCTTGCAAAGCCAGATACAACATTTAATTGACTGAGCTATGGTGTGGAAATAAACAGAGAATTAAATAAACACAGCAATTGGAAGAAAAGGCAGGAATTACAGTATTTGTAATTCCAGAAGAATAAGACAAGGAGGAAAAGTAAGGCAGCAGGCAATAGTAGCAGATAAATGATGTACTAGTATCAAAAAAATATCTCAGAGTAATAGGGCAGTAATTGTCTAAGGGATTTGGTTAAAGTTTTGAATACAAATCTGTCAAAACTAACCTTGTTTTTTACTGAATTAAGAAGGTTTTTTTTTTTCCCTGAATATCTTCCCACTGCCAACACTGTTAAAACTTAGCAATAATTCTGCAAGAGAAATCTTGTGCTAGCCATAATAGGGCAGTATGATAAAAATCATGATGAATAGCAGACTTGACTTAACTGTGCCCCTCAGTTAATGAATAACATCCATTTTTTATTAAATGATTCAGCCAAAGTATTAAAGATGGGGCAATCAGGCAGGTCAGAAGCCTTGAAGAGCTACTATATTTTATGAGTTTCTTATCAATTAAATAAGTTTGTTCTGCTATATGTCATTGTTGATTTCCATTTGTTTTTCTGGCTGAAGCCCTGGATTCCACATTCTTTACAAGCTCTGCCTCATGCATAATACAGTGAAAATATGAGTCATGAATTGCTGGATTCCCTTCTTTAGATTTCCTCCTCTGCTGCTTCATGCATTAGTTTTTTGGCTCTCTTTATTATATGGTTAAGCGCCTGATTTGGAGACAGGGCAGGTTGTGATCTGCAAGTCTGAATGTAGTAGGTGTGTAAGACAGAGAGGCTTGGGGTACACCTCACTCTCCTCTTCAGTTTACTTAGATGTTGCTAACCATGCGGGTGGGATCCCATGGCTTCCTTCTGAGATTCTTAGGCTCCCCCATCCAGATACAGCAGGGATTCGAGATCCAGCTCCCTATGGCTGGATCATACCTAAGCTGAAACTGGGAGGTCTTGTTTTTAGTCACTCTTCCCAGAGTCCCCCCTCAGAGTGGCTTATTCCAGGTCAAAGACAGAAGACCAATCCTGCAAATCCATACCCATTTGATTAAGCCTGTTTCCTTGAATAATGGCAGGAGTGCTTTTCAGAGTTGGGTTGTTTAATTTAGAGCCCAATTATGAGATTATGTCTTATGTTCTTCAGCAGTGAGTATGACCATTATTCAGGATGCAAGGTTTTCAGCTCAATGGGGAGACCCTGTCATGGACTGATTGCTCTTCTGGGAGCAAACATCTTCCACAGCCTTCAGACCAGCTCACAGCTATGGAATTGTGCTAGTGATTAGACAGGGTAAAGATCAAAAAAAGACAGTTACAGTCACCTCAAAGAGTTATATAATAGGTAAATAGAAAATGGGTTATATCTAATGTCCATGTAAAGTTAAAAGTTCCTTAAACCAGCAAATACTTTCAAAGTCAATGATTTGGTGGCTTGTTTACTATTATTGCTATTTACTACTCCTGTGGATATATGCAGGTTTTTTTAGTGTTACTTAAATTATTTATGCTTCAGCAGTGGTAAGCAACTTAAAATAGATACATCTTGATGAATATTGTTCAGATAAATATTTTAAAGGGTACAGATTAGAAGAAAAGGGAAGCACTACATCTAATTCATCTATTATGACAAACCAGCAAGCATTCTAATATATTTTTGCTTTCTGGAAAAAACGTTCCACACTAAGTTATTGATTTTTTGATCATTCTTTCAAGCAGAACTGCGTGCAGTTTTGCTGCAGAGACAAGGATACTGTGACACTGCTCCAAATCACTGAGGAACGTTTCTTTTTCATATCAGGATGAAAGACCACTTAAGATAGCTAATCAAATTATTAGTTGGAATTTGTCAGCCTGGTAGATATTGTCACACTTAAACCATATTTTTCTTTTGGGGGGGGAGGGGGAAATGCTGGTTTGCTGAGATTCCCCAAATTGTCAAGGTTGTTGAGGTATTTGCTCCTGTAACAGCTGTATCACAGTCATTGTGTAATGTCTGTGTTTGTCATCCTGCCAAAAGAAGTCAAACTGCAGCATTACTTATTTCGAGAAGGAAGGGGTTTGGGGGGGGGGGTGCTGTGTAAGGACACAAAAACAATCCTGTAACACTTTTGGGGGAGCAATAGGATTTTTGTGAGGACTGCTTCTGCCCAGCACAATAACTACCATATACTGCTCATGTCTGGTGGACAGTCTTACTCTCAGATGCTTAAAAATAAGATGTGTTAGCATTTTGGGATTGAGATAATCTTTCAGCCAGACATTGAGCTATACTGGGGTAGTAATGTACTCCACGGCCATACTTGCTTTCCAAATGAAGAATGGGGAAAAAAATTAAGTCTGTAATCTTGAGAGAAACATGGAATAATTTGAATATATAGCCTAAACTTCACAGGTAGAAGATGAGTTTACCACTCCTCACTTGCCTGCCCAAAGCAGTGTGGCCCAGGTTCAGATGAGTCAATACTGAGCATGTTGCTGTGAGCAATTTCAGGAAAAATACCAGGAAACTTTGGTGCCATCATTGTATCACTCTTGAAAGATGAAGAAGGCTGGAATGGAGCTGACACTGTTCAGTATTGTTCAAGAAAATCACAGATTGGCCTGAATAACATGGTAATCATAGTTTGAGTCACCTGCAAAATAACAGTAAACATTTTGTTATATGTGTTTTAAAAATTAATAGACCTGATACTTAAAGTGGATTTAAAAAATAATTGAGGCCATAAAATACCAACTGAGAGCTGTTAAGATTATTTAAGAAAGTCAAACAACAATAGGATTGGAATTCATAGTTTTTCTGGAGCTGAAGTCAGCATACTGTTTTGTCTGTATTGTGTGTGGGCTATACAAAACTTTGTGTCTAAGAAGAAGAAATAGTCTCTTATATAGTCTAATCTTTGCTTTTGTTTGCATATTATTTTAGTAAATTACATTTTTGTTAAAAGATAAGAACAAGGAAACTGATGGATATCTTACTTGTATTCTGGAGAGAGTAGTATTATTTTCATTAGTGACAACATGACAGTTTGCTCCTATAAAAATGCTTTTCATCTATGCTCTTCAAAGTGGGATTATTATTCTAATCCTTGTGTTATGGCTGGTGAAACTGAGTCACTGTGTAGTTCTCTCTTTTTCCAAGGCTGTGTAGCATGCAAGTGACAGATCTTCCAATAAAGGTACTGAAATGAACTCTCTCAATTGGGTTAAAAACAACAGTATCAGCAGCAGCAAAACATCTTGGAAGTCGAGGATGAGATGAAATCTCTAACTGGAAATCGCTATGTTAACACATCAGATCAGGTTGAGACTTTGTCACAAGCAAAGTGAGTTAGGGAATAAGATGGAGTACAGTGATGATTCACTGGTGAAATAAAGCCCTTCAAAACAGCCCTGTCACTTGTTAAGTGACCCAGAAACATTTTAGCTACCAGTTTGATCAAGAGATACAGTTTGAAGGATCACATATTTAGAGAGCGTTTGTCTGTCCCAGTCAAGGTGCCTGAAAGTTACGTTATGTGCAAGCCAGAGCAGTGGCCGTAGGTTGCACCCAAGACAACTGAGAGAGATTCACCATCACCAACAGAGGGGCTGATTGTCCTCTGGAGATATACCTCATTCTCTCCACTGACTGTGCAGTGAGAGTGACAGATTTTGCCATAATTATCTAGCCTCTTGACGACCAATAGTCAGGAGAGATGGTTGCTTCAGGAAAAGAATGTCTCTGAGCCACTCTTGAAGTTAGAAACTTAGCACTTATGTCTTGTTGCCAAACTGCTTCAGTTTACGAGCTACAAGATATTAGTGGAGGTTCAGATTTCTTCAAAGTTTTGAATGGATGAGGTCTGGAATATATGTTGGAAAGTAAAGAGTGCTAATGTAAGTCAAGATAGCTAAAGGCCATGTGGCTGACTAAATAGGTGTTAGCATGCAGATAAAAATATTTTCATTAATTAAAAAGAAGATGAATTATATTTAGAGTTGCAACTGTTCATTAAGTATTTCTTGATGTTGTGTCATTCATATTTAGAAGTTAGGTGCTTGAGAACTCAAGAAGAATGTTTGCTTCAGATGTTTCCCAAGGCAGCTGGACAGGCAAGTAATGCTCTGATGGCTGCCATCCTCTATAAACCAGTGTATCCCCTTTGTGAATAACACCTGATTCTGAGTTGTTTTATTGTCTTTTAGGTCACTTTCAAAAATCAGATGTGCAGGGAGGTGTTGGAGGTGACAGAAATGCTTCATGGAGTTAGGTTTAAGGCAAGAAGAGATAACCAGGTAGCGTAACTGGGCTCTGCCTAATACAGACCATTGGATTTCATGTAGTCAGTTGTGTGTTGAGCCCTAGCTGTAACTGCTCAGAGTGTCTTCCAGCAACGAGCTTTTGTTTGCCAACACCAAGAAATGGAAAATATACCTATATCCTCAGTAGCTTGTTCTCTGAATTATTGAAATCTTATTACTAATAAGATACACAGTAAACAGCAATACAGGATTGAAACAAATCTCAAGTAATTGAAGTTTTTCTTAAAGAGACTTAAAAATCATACTTTTAGATAGCACTCTAATTAATTTTGCTTCAAGTAACTACTAAAATTTCTAAGTAAGAGGAACTGGGAGAAATTTTTCTTTTCTGTATGTAAGTGTAAATACAGCTTTCTGTATTTCTTTCTTTGCCAGCCTTTAGTTTATCTTGGAATTTTTTTTGCTTCTCTGTAGTGAATTCTGTGTTTTTCATGTGGATATTCTGAAACCAGAAAAGGGAAAGCATTTTTTAAATTGAGAAAATGTTATTACATAACTACAAAAAATTGGCAGAGAGCTTCAGAGAAAATATTCCATCTGCCACTACTTTTAATTAAATCAAAAGCTCAGAACAGAAACAATCAAACATGCACAAACGCAAAATTCAGTCAAAATTCAGACTTGTACACTCAGAGTTATTTTTATTGTAAAAGAAAATGACCCCCAAATGTTTTTGTTCCCTTTTATCTACTATGTGTTGTATTATTGTATAAACCAGAAGATTTTTAAAGTAAATAACTCTTTTCCAAACCACACTATTCTTGTTTATTTATGTTTTGAAAGTCTGCATATTATATTGTGTAGCCCTCGAGCCATTTTAGTTAGTATTGAAATCCTGATTAGCCTTTTTTTACCACTGTTTTTTCTTCTATTTTCCTAGAATAGAATTTTTGGATGGTTGTTTAACTGATGAAGAGATACATATTGGCACTCTCTTTAGTGGAATCAAATGAATGAAGAAAGTTCTTTGTGAGTGTGGGTGTAGGACAAGCAGATCGTTAATAGTTCTCTCCAAACTGACCAGCAGTTTATTTCTTAAGACAGCTAAGATGTCTACTGAAGTCTGTTTGAATTAGAGATGGCAATAAATTAATAGGCATTTTAAGTTATGATGAGAGGAAAACAAAATGTGTGTTGTTATCTGGCATTAAACAGGTAGGAAATGAAACCTGATGGCTGTTAGAACAGTTCCCACACTTGGAAAATATTTAGGAAATTTATTAACTATGCATATCCCACACTCACTTCATGATCTACCATTTTTAATGCCTTCTGTATGCAATTCATCACCATCATTGTAAGTATGCTTTCTTTTATTCCCTTTTTCTTTTCTGCTTCCGTGTATGCATACACAGAAACATGTATATTATTTCTATTTCCTAAAAACAATAGTAATTCAGAAAAAAACCCTATAGTTACTATTTGTGCATGGCAAATACACTGCAAACTGTGTTCAGTTCTCAGAATGTAAATATTTTTTTTTCTGTTCATAACTTGACAGATAAAAATAAATACTGTGATACCTCTGCAAAACCTTGGTAAAGGATAACTCACCTTTTAAAGAAAACAGTCTACATGTGCATTTGTGTTGTGTAGATGCATAGGCTGAGAACTCTGAAGTTTTTGGTTTATTGCCAGTCACAGACTGTTATGCTGAAGATCCAAGCAATAGTCTTAGTTTCCCCAGATATCACATCCTATGTCTGTGATGATGGAGGGATCTCTCAGTGTGTTAGTTGCCTCCTTATAGAGTTGCCTTTGTGGATATGTGATAGGATTTGTTGTAAACATACTGGGAATCATAGAATAGTTTGGGTTGGAAAGGACCTTTAAAGGCCATCTAGTCTAACCACACTGCAATAAGCAGGGACATTTTTAATTAGATCAGGTCACTCAGAGCCCTGTCCAACCTGACTTTGATTGTCTCCAGGGAAAACTTCTGTTCCCTTGCTTCAGTTTTACCTGCATTCAACACCTTACATTATCAGGCTTAAGGAATATATGAAGCATTACTGCCAGAAACCAACACCACAGTGTTCAACCTTCAGAAACAAGATGGTGTAACTCTTCTCCCATTTCTTGGGATGCTGTTGGTTTGAGTCTAGTGCTGTGTTCAAACTGACATGGCTACAGCAGATAATGTGAAGCAATGCTGCCTGCTATGTCAGTGTGTCCTGAGGTAGCGTCTGCCTTAGATGTAAACAAGCTGATGCTTCTGGGCTAGGTCTGTTTTTGTGTCCTTTCTTGGGAGACATTCTTGTACTGTGGTTGAGAAACGTGTGTGCAGTTTCCCCGTGGTTCTCCTTTTCCTGAGAATGTTGCGTGAGGTAAAACTGTGCATGATAATACCGGGTCTGATGGCCTCTGTGTGGGCCACACTGCTGGTACCAGTTGCTCAGCCTGCAGTTGACAACACCCACACCTCCCCTTTACTTCCAGACCTGTCTCTGCGGCCATGGGGAATTTGAGTTGTCTCAGGCCTTGTGTCTCACTGGTCAGTGGCTGGATGAGTGCCATGCATTGAGGGTGCACACTCATCCCTCTTTGGTCAATATTAAGGGATGCACCAGGCTGTTGGCAACTGTGCAGTTAGGTCTTCCTTTCTTATTGCTTTGGCTCACCTGCTGCAAAGGAAGTGTTATCCTCTGGTTTATTGAGTTTCACTTGACTGTCACATGCTAGATGAAGACTTATTTCTTATCACATCTCATAGCAATCATATCTTTGAAGATTTTTTTGCAGTTTTGCCACACATTAATAAACCCAATTCCCAATGGGACTTGGACCTAATATTTTCCATGTTTGTGTAAAATCAGTTTTTCAGTCCATGGCAATCTACTGTCTGTTGCATATATTCAAGAAGGTGTCAGTCTTGAAGTGAGTTCTGTTGTCCTGAGAATAACTAGAAAGAAAAGTGAACAGAGTAAGATGGATATAATTAAAACCCTAGCAATCTTAAAACAAGTATAATTTTAAGAAAAAGGTGGTTTGAATAATTTCCTGCAGTGTATTTACATCAGCATATGTCTAATGCAGCTGAAAAAAAATAAAGAGCATTCCAGCATTGTACCAGAAAGATAAGTGCGAATTTTGGGTTCTTTTTTGTATT